>NC_088379.1:60615909-60918939 GCF_037993035.2 Macaca fascicularis
ATGTGAATGAGATGTATAATAAAATGGTTCCTTTAAAATCTTACCTTCTACGGAGCATATATTCTAAGACACTCACATAAAAACCAGTTATTGAATATGGTTTTTGAATAGCACCTATGGCCAAGTGTTATTCACTAATTAATTCAACAATTTATTCAGTGCATATTGTGTGTCAGGTGCTACTCAGTGTGCAGAGATAGGCACCGCAGACACAAAGATTAAAGAATGTCAAAACACAGGAGGGGAAAGGGCACTCTAGGAAAGCATCTAGATTTAAATTTTATATTACTATTTACTAGCTGTCTGATATTGGACATGTTTCCTAAGCATTTTCAGCTCCAGTTATCTTATCTGTAAAAGGGGATAATAAACACACTCCTTATACTATAGGGCTTTCTGAAGATTGTTCTAGTCATTATGTGGAGTGGATAGTAATGAGGCAACACAGGAACGAAGAAGGGAGAGTTAGGGAGCTATTGCAACAGTACTAGGAGAGTCCAGGGTCATGACAGGAGTGGTGGGAAATCAGCAATCAGGATATATTTGGGAATTGGAACGAATATAACCTAATGGGTGGTGGTTAATTTGATGTGGCATACGAGGGAAAGAGCAGAATCAAGGATAACTACTAGAGTTTTGACTGAGGCAACTGTGTCAATGATGGAGTCATTTGATTGGATTGGTAAGACTGGAGATTTCTAAGAGAGAATTGGGTTGTATTTTGTATATGTTATATCTGAGTTACCTATTAGACATTCAAGTAGACTCCAAATAGGCATTTGAACGTATAGATTTAAACTAAAGGGAGTATCTGGAGCTAAAGGCCTAAATATAAGAAACAGCAATGTATTGATGGGGATTATACCATGAGATAAAGTTAATTGATTAGATGGAGAAAGTAGAGAGAACAAAGAAGAGTAAGGACTGGTCTCTGGATTACACCAACAATCCAAGCTCTGGTATAAGGCAGGGGTCAGCAAGGGAAACAGAGGAGCAGTGAAGTCAAAGGAAAACTAGAAGCATGTGGTGTCCTGTTTAAAAAACTCAGGATAAAGGAATAATCAATAATCTCAAATTCTCCTGAAAGTTTGAGGAAAATAAGTCCTCAGATTTGATCATTGGTTTTGATTAGATGGGGGGTCACTGTTGGCTTTGACAAGAGTAGTTTCAGTGGAGTGACACATGTTTCAGCCTGACTGAAGCATTGAGGACAGAATGGCAAAGAAGAGGAAGTGGAGGTGGGTATAGACGACCTTTTTTGTGGTGGTGCACACCTGCAGTCCCAGCTATTAGGGAAGCTAAGGCAGGAGAACTGCTTGAGGCCGGGAATCTGAGACCAGCCTGGGCAACACAGCAAGACCCCTTGCTCTACCTGAATGAATGAATGAATGAATGAATGAGACAGCTCTTTTAATAAATTTTGCTATAAAGGGAAACAGAGAAAGAGGTCTTGGGCAAAGTGAGTACTTTCAAAGATGGTGGTGATATTTATATTCTGATGGAAATAATCCAAAAAGAAAAACAAAATTGATGATGCAGGAGAAGGGCTAAATGAAGGAGAAAAATCTTGAATAGGCTAGAGTATATGGGATCCCCACATACAAACTGAAGAATAGAGTTTAGACAGAAACCAGGACAGTTCAATCATTTAAGGAAAGAAACCAGATTGCAGAAATAAGGGCAGGGAGCTGGTAATTTGGGGGTTGGAAAGATGAGGAAGTATCTCTTCTGTTTGTTTCTATATACTGAGTAAAGTAAGAATCACAGCTTAGAGCGATGGGAAAGGGAGAAATATCCTGATTTCTAGATACTTTTTCTCCCTGGGGGCCTGGGTCACTTCATGATTGTGTGACCTGTGCAACAGCAGAGGGCTCTGCATCCATAACGGGCCCATGCTTGGTTTAGAGCTCTGCTGTTTCCGGTTTCAAGTTCTTAATCACTTTTGAACATGCAGCCTCCATATTTTGATTTTGTACTGGAATGAACAAATTATGTAGCTACTCCTGCTAGCAGGTTTTGAATCTCTGTCATCAGCATACTAGAATTTCATCAAGTACCTTACTATGGGACTTTTTCAATCATTGTACTGAATCCAAAATTGGTCTTTTTCAAAGAGTAATTAAATGTCCTTCCACACTAAGAAACTTTCTTGAATTGCTTCACTGGTAATTCCTTCCTTCTCTTTTTTTCTTCCTGCAAATCCTATATTCTGGATATTAAAGCTCTTGTAGAATTCTCTAGTTTTCTTAAAATTTTCCTCCCATTACCCTCCTATTTTCTACGTCTTTGTATTTTTGTTCTACTTCCTGGGCAATTTCCTTATCTTCCAGCTCAAATTCTGTCAAAATTTTCCTTCTGTCATATTTTTGGTTTATTCTTTATTTCTTAGGTAACGATTCATGTTTGTAAAGCCTCCTGTTTCTGATTCATAGATTCTTCTGTGATATTTAAGATTAACGTAAATTTTTGTTTTGGTTTTGTTTTCTTTTGCTACTGGCATTTTCTGTTTCTTTTGAATTTTGTTTCTATGTTGTTTTGTTCTCCATCTCTGGCATAAAGGTCTCCTCTCTAATGTCTAGTGATCCTTGGTTTTGCATACATACTTAAAAATAAGACAGTAAATGTTATTTGAAAAATGTGTAAGCTGTGTGAAACTTATTGACTGTGGGCTTTGCTGCAAGATGAGTAGATTTCAGATATTTTATTATTTTTTACAGAGTTCCACTGGTTTCCTCAGACAATAAGTTTCCCTGATTGGCTGCTTAGATATATGTAAGTCTGGTAGCCAACATTCTGGAGATCAGTGGAGAAGAGTGAACTGACATCTCACTATTTAAAATACTGTCTTTATTTATTTTCCCTATTTTCAATATGGTGTCTCATTTTTCTTCCTCCTGAGTCCAGAGATTTTTCTGGTTCAACAACTTTATTGAATAAATCTTGTTTCCTGCTGTAGTAAGGGAAGGGTCATCACCTAAAGGCACAGAATCGAACGGAGATCTGAAGAGCTAACTGCTCTTTTATTATCACTTAATCCTTCCGTTATCCCTATCATATTTCATATTCACCTATAAAGTTACCAGTTTCTCCCATTTCTGATGATATACTAAATTCCATGGCATATACGAGTTGAATTTTTATTGGAGTCTATATTAGTTTGCTAGGGCTGCCATAATAAGATACCAGAAACTGGATGGCTTAAAACAACTGAAATTTATTCTCACAGCTCTGGAGGCCAGAAGTCCAAAATCAACATGTCAGCAGGACCATGCTCTCTTTAAAGGCTCTAGTGCAGGATCTGTTCCAGGTCTCTCTCCTGGCTTCTGGTAGCCTCAGACATTTCCTGGCTTGTAGATGCTTCATTCCAGCCCTCCATTTTCACATGGTCTTCTTGCTGTGTTTCTTCACATCATCTTCTCTTGGTGCATGTCTGTCTCTGTATCCAAATTTCTTCCTTCTATGAATACATAAGTTATATTGGATTAAGACCAACCTAATGACTTCATGTTAAATGACTAAATCTGCAAAGACTCTTGTTTCTAAATAATGTCATGTTCTGAGATAGCAGAGGTTGGGACCACAACACATCTTCTTTTAGGGGACACAATTCAACCTATAACAGCCTCTCTCCCGCAGTTCTCTTAGGTTTCAACTGTCTCTAGTCTGTTAAATCTGTTAGGTCTTTTCTATATTTCTAGATTTCAAAACTTTGTTGAATATTTCTTCTGTGTTGTCACTTCTTTTCTAGTTATCTTCGTCTTTATATGTTTATTATGCAAAAGAAAATTGTGTATGCTCAATATGCTACACTTATTTTCCAGAATACTTTAAAACTTAAATCATATTACATTAATGCCCAGCTCAACCATCCAATGTTTTCCCATGACACTGAGAATAAAATCCTAAATCTCTATCATCACCCACAAGGATCAGCCCCAACCTAGCTCTCTGAAGGCATCTCCTAACTCTCTGCCTTCACATGCCCCATTCCTGCCACATGACCTTCTTAATATTCTTTAAAATTGCCAAGCATGTTCCCACCTCAAGTCCTTTGGATTTGCTAGTTTCTCCTCCTTCAAATATTCCTGAGGCTTCCTGCCTCACAAGATTTAGGTTTCTATTCAAAAGACTCTCACAGAGATATAAACTTCCTTGACTATTGTCTTGGTTTGGTTTCTTCCAAAACCAACTCCAAAACCAGAATTGGGTAGAAAGAGTCTATTTGGAAGGCAATCCCTGAAAGCAGAGTAAGGAAATAGGAAAATGAGGCAAGGAAGAGAAGAAATTAAGAGTGTGCTGATGAGTGGGTCATTACTGTGGGCACCTGAGACTTCACACCACTGGAGACACTTAAGAACTATCGCCAACCCCATCTCTCACTAGTTGAAGAGATTGCTTCTGGGGACATTAGTCGCCAGTCTGCCTATGTGCTGTCAGAGCTGGTACTGGAGGCAGAGAACATAATAGGCTCCCAATAAACATTTGTTGAAATAATAAATGGAATGTGGAGAATTTTCTGGAGACACCAGGTAGAATAAGTATAAAAAAGAAATCCAGAAAAAGATGTTAAAGCATATTATTGATTTAAAAAACTATCTACTTAGTAACTGAAATTAATGGTAAAAAAACAAGCAAAAGAAGCTGGGCACAGTGGCTCACATCTGTAATCCAAGAAGTTTAGGAGGTTGAGGCAGGAAGATTGCTAGAGGCCAGGAGTTCAAAACAAATCCTGGCAACATAGCAAGACTCTATATCTACCAAAAAATTAGAAAGTTAGTCAGGCATGGTGGCACGCACCTGTAGCCCCAGCTACTCAGGAGACTGAGGCAGGAGGATTGCTTGAGCGCAGGAGTTGAGGCTGTGAGCTACGATCACACCACTGTACTCCAGCCTGGGCAACAGAGTGAGACTGTTTTTTTAAAAAAAAAAGAAAGAGAGAGAAAATAAGATAGAAGATAGTACCATAGAGTGCTTCTGTTTTTGTTTTTTGTAAATATATTTATGTATATTATTTACAGTACTAATCCTCTGTCCGAAAAAGACTTCAAAATACAGTAGCTTAAATAAGATTCAAACGTATTTTCCTCTAATGTTACATTCAGATACAAGCAGTCTGAGACTGATAGGGCAGCTATCCTTGACATGATAATACCTATCTCTAGACTCAAAATAATTGTTCCACTCTCTCCATCCCGTCGCTAGTGAAAAGAGGGGAAAATTCTAGGAGAAAAAAAAATAGGTCCATTCCTTTTGTTTTTTTTTTTTGTTTGTTTGTTTGTTTTTTTTTTTTTTTGAGATGGAGTCTGTTCTGTCGCCCAGGCTGGAGTGTGGTGGCATGATCTCAGGTCACTGCAACCTCTGCCTCCCAAGTTCAACGGATTCTCCTGTCTCAGCCTCCTGAGTGGCTGGAACTACAGGTGCATGCCACCACACCCAGCTAATTTTTGTATTTTTCATAGAGACGGGGTTTCACCATGTTGGCCAGGATGGTCTCGATCTTGACCTCGTGATCCACCCTCCTCGGCCTCCCAAAATGCTGGGATTACAGACGTGAGCCACCGCGCCCAGCCAGAACCATTCCTTTTAAAGAAATAACCCAGAAAAGGCACGCATTATTTTTACTCATCCCATTGAGTAGAACACAGTCACATAGCCAAACCTAGATCCAAGGGAGCCTAGAAATGCAATCATTCACCAGATGTGCCTAGATAAAACTAAGGAGTCGATGATTAAAGGAAGAACGGAGAATGGTTATTGGTGAGTAAATAACAGTCTCTCTCACACATAAATATACTTGAACATGAACAATTTTGGAAGAATAAGAATTTCTGGGAAGTTAGAATGGACTCCCAGAGGTCTGGATTAGAGAATGGCTTACTTGTTTGGTAAATCATTGTGTATTATTTGGAATAATTTGCTGAGTATGTACATGGTACAGTTGGATGTTTTCTCCTCCAAACCTTATGTTGAAACGTGGTCTCCTGTGTTGGAGGTGGGAGCCGATAAGAGACGTTCGGGTCAGGAGGGCAGATCACTTCTGAATGACTTGATGCCATTCTTGAAGTAATGAGTAAGTTCTTGTTCTGTTAGTTCCCAAGAGTTGGTTGTTTAAAACAGCTTGGCACCTCCCCACACCCCTTGCTTTCTCTCTCACCATGTGATCTCTCCCCTTCACCCTCTGCCATGAATAGTAGCAGCCTGAGGTTTTCACCAGATGCCCAACCTTAGAGCCAGCAGAGTCATAAACTAAATAAACCTTTTTGCTTTATAAATCACCCAGCCTCAGGTTTTCCTTTACAGCAACACAAATGCATTAAGGCAGAATATTACTTTAGTGGCATTAAACATTTATTCTCACCACAGTCAGATGCAAAATAAAAGTTTAGTTTTTTGGTTACCATAAATGGTCACGCATTATCTCCCCACTGAACAGCAGCAAAAGGGGTAAAATTTTAATTTTTGAATTGTGGTATCTTTATCTCTCAGACTCTTAAATGAGTGTGAAAACTCAGTCTTTTTTGTTTTATTTTGTTTAAGTATCTACTTTCAAGTCACTCCCACCTCTAGAAACTTTTGCTGAGTGGCATGAAGCTGCATGGATGGCAAGGGCTCATGCGCTCTCATGGCACTCTGGAAAGTGGTAGGTCTGCACTAGTCCTTGTCTTCAGATGTGTACTGCTCCTGATGAGTGGTTGGCAAGGACCCATGTCAGACAATTTACTCTCTATCAGACAGATTTGGGAGAAGAATGATCATGAGCGTGAAAGACACCCTGTCTCTGCACATTCACATTGCTGCACCCATTTATTCTGTTGGGGCTGCTCCATACATGTCTCCCTGCAAAGTGATGTACACCCAGCACACCAAAGGAATGGGACAAACATCCTCTGCCCTCAACATCCACTCTCCAGAATAAATGTTCCCACGTCCTCAACTGATTTAGCACTTCTTTCCCCCAGGATTTCAGCATGAAGAGAAGCAGTCAAGACATGTATATCTCATTGCTTTCTTACTATCTCTCCTTATCATTCACCTGGGGACAGAACAGGCAGATTCAGGCTTTCCTCTTTCTTCCAACCCCTCTTTTCTCCTAGAATAGCAAACTTCATGGCCTAGCCATCATCGTTAGAGGCAGTACCATTTCAAAGCTTGGAAGAACTGCAACAACCTAAGCTCCCAGACCTGATTCTTCGTATGTTAATGGGAGCTACACAATTTGGAAATTCTTTTTCTTTCTCCACTTAGACTGGATTTCAAGATTATTATAAGAAATCCTTTTTGGTAGTTGGAAGTGGCATCGATTTTTTTTTCTACTTTTTATTTAAAAATTGCAAAACTACACAATAGTAGAGAAAATTTTTTAAATGTGCATCATACAGATGCATATAATTGTTTCATCTATAACTCACCTTCTTCTGTTGGACTTTTTAAAAAATAATTTCCAGTTTTATTTTAGATTCAGGGGGTACATGTGCAGGTTTGTTATCTGAGTATATTGCATAATGCTGAGGTTTAGGGTATGATTAATCCCAAAGCTACCATAGGTAGTTTTTCAGCCCCTTGCTCTTTTCTCTTATTCCCCCCTCTAGTAGTCTCCAGTGTCTATTGTTGCCATCTTTATGTCCATGAGTACCCAATGTTTAGCTCCTATTTATAACTGAGAATATGTACTATTTGGTTTTCTGTTCCTACATTCATTCATTTAGGATAGTGGCCTCCAGCTGCATCCATGTTCCTGCAAAAGACATAATTTTGTCCTTTTCCACGACTGCATAGTATTGCATGGTGTATATGTACATTTTCTTTTTCCAATCCACCATTGATGGACACCTAGGTTGATTCTATCTCTTTGCTATCGTAAATAGTGCTGTGACGAACATATGAATACATGTGTCTTTTTGGTAGAATAATTTGTTTTTCTTTGAGAATATACCCAGTAATGAGATTGCTGGGTCAAATGGTAGTTCAATTTCTAGTTCTATCAGAAATCTCCAAACTGTTTTCCACAGTGGCTGAACTGATGGACATTCCCACCAACAGTGTATAAACATTCCCTTTTCTCTGCAGTCTCAGCAGTATCTGTTATTTTTTGACTTTTTAATAATAGCTATTTTGACTGGTGTGCGATAGTATTTCATTGTGGTTTTGATTTGCATGTCTCTGGTGATTAGTGATGTTGAGTATTTTCTCATACATTTGTTGGCCACTTGCATGTCTTCTTTTGAGAAATGTCTGTTTGTGTCTTCTTGTGCTTGTTGAATTAAGCTCCTTCTAGATTCTGGATATTAGACCTTTGTTGCATGTATAGTTTGTGAATATTTTGTCCCATTATGTAGGTCCCAGCTACTTGGGAGTCTGAGGCAAGAGGATTGCTTAAGCCGAGGAGTTGGAGGCTTCAGTGAACTATGACCAGCCACTACATTCCAGCCTAGGTGATGGAGTGAGACCTTGTCTTTAAAACATACACATAGATAAAATTTAAAGATCCATGGTTTTCATTGTTAAATGCTTTGCATTAAAAAAAACTTTTTTCATTTGGAAAAGTAAATATTATAATTATTTTCATACTTTAGTTCAAAAACTGAAGTCTTTCACATTTAAAACTGTCATTATTTAGTGACAGATTTATAATTGACTCACATTTTTATTATTTTAAAAAGTATTTCAAAATTTAACTTTTTCTTTTGAATTTTCTATTTGAAAATATAGTTATAGTAAGTAAAAAATCAGAATGGAAATTATATATTCACTGTATATATAATTATACTTTTAAAAATAGATATAATGGGTTCTGAGTATGAACTAGAAAAAAAATTGTAATGTGATAACATTTGTAAAATTGAACCAAAAATTTTCCCCCTTGAAGTTACCAGATATTCTATAATGTAGCTATAGCAATCCTATAGAGAAATAGTGTTTTTTTAAAAAAACAAACATAGATCCTACAGATTTTCTTAATGTAATTTTCTGATCTTTTTCTTCCACTTGGTGATCTCAAATTACAAATTATTTCCAATGTTTACTTAGTTACACAACTGTATACCAAGAGTTCCAGATGGCTTTTTACAAAGTTAAAGCAATATTGTTTCTCCTAAACACATTTTATGAAGGATTTAAAAGACAAATGATGCAAATACGTTTCGACAGAGAGACCTAACACTTTGGAATATGTAAATCTTTATTCCTCTCTGGAGTATGTGGGAACGCTCTGGAACACTATTTAAATGACAAGAAAATTATGTTGGGTATACAAAAGCAGTTTAGTAGGGAGTAAGAGAAGTTGAATTCTAATCTCTCTTCTGCTCTAAATTGCTCTGCAATTTCAACAGTTTCTTAACCTCTCTGAGCCTGTTGCCTGATGTAAAACCTGGGAGCATCAGTTTCTCTCTCATGTCACATTGTTGTTAGGCAAAGTTAAAGACTGCATTAATTAATGTTATTTTAACATTACTGGCTTTGAATCAGTAGCTAACCATCCAAAGAGAACTAGAATGTTCATTTGAAAAGTGCCTTATTAGCAGCAATATTAAAAGGACCTAATTCATTTGCACAAGCTTAATGGAAATTAGAATTAGAATTAGAGAAAAGCAACAAGTTTAAAAAGAAAGTAATAACAGGAAGAAAATAAGTTGAAAAATACCACAGACTATTCAAAAGAAAGGCTTGGAGTTATTTAGAAATATTAGCTTTAATTAACCAAAAAATGTATATACTAATTATCTGTTAGGAAATTGTGCAGTGCAATAGGCTTATCCAGATAATGTCTACCCCTTCTAAGGATCTGCAAGAGAATTTTTTAAAATTCATGTATTCAAATAACTAATCTTTTGTAAAATAGTAATAATAATGCCACAGGTTTTTTTGTTGGTTTTTTTGTTTGTTTTGTTTTGTTTTGAGAGGGGGTTTCACTCTTCTTACCCAAGCTGGAGTGCAATGGCATGATCTCGGCTCACTGTAACCTCTGCCTTCTAGGTTCAAGTGATTCTCCTGCCTCAGCCTCCTGAGTAGCTGCAATTATAGGCGTGCACCACCACTCCCAGTTAATTTTTTGTATTTTTAGTAGAGACAGGGTTTCGCCATATTGGTCAGGCAGGTCTCGAACTCCTGACCTCAGGTGATCTGCCTGCCTCAGCCTCTCAAAGTACTGGGATTACAGGCGTGAGCCACCACGCCCAGCCCACAGTTTTTTAAGTATTACTTAAAGTCTTATAAAAAGTTAAAAGTTGTTACTATTGTAATCAGATTGAGAATGTGTTTTTTGGAGGCTAAACAGGCATCTAGCATATTGCTGTCATTCTTTTACTAAGACAGTATCACCAACAGTGGCTTAAGTTGATATGGTCTGCTTTTTTTATTCACACATAAACATGCAGCCTTTTGTTCATGGATGCCCATTCTGTTAGCCCGTTGTAAGATCCCAATTTATGTTCGTCGAACTGAATTGAGCTAACTATACAGACCTTTGACTACCACTTAGTACAGAGGCTTGTGCATAGAAAGCTATCCAGTTTTAATACAGGCCAAAAGTCCTGCAGAATTGCTGCTGCTTCTTGCAGACAATTATTTAAACATCGAATGCATTTTAAGTGGTAAATAACTAATAAGGCAAGAAATTTATAAGTAATATAATTTCTATAAAAGAGATAGAAAATAGCACTGTAAAAATTTTTTTTCTTCTACTTGTAGGAATCAGAAATGTCTCAAAGTGAGTATAACCCATACAGTTATTATTGGGGAAAAAAAATCCAATTCTTAGGTACTTTAGAAAGAAATTAAAGGTGAAGATATTACACATCTAAAGAGAGTGTTTTGCATTACCTTTGTGCACCATTAAGCAACCCAAATTATTTTTGTCAGCCAGTCAGTGTTTCAACCATATCTGGCTTCTTGGTGTTTATCCAAATGTGTGTTTTTTTATATCATGTTGACTCCACAACCACAGTAATTTTTAAACACTCAGTTCCTCTACCTTTGGACTTCGGGGCACTAATATATGGCAGGCATTTCAACAATGTTTTATGTGACAGAAAAAGTATCCCATAGTGCTTTAATATTGAAAATTATAATAAACGGCTAGCATTTACTGAGCACTTATCATGTGCCAGGCACTAGCTTTCACATGTATTATTTTATTTTACCCTCACAGCAAAAAAGAAAATTGAGCATTGGAGAGGTTAGGTAACTTATCCAAGGCCATAGGCTTAGTTAATAAATAAGCCAGAATTCAAACCCAGATCTAACTTAATCACTTGTCTTTCAACATTCAACATCCTGTTATTGCAAGAGCAGTTCATTAAACCTTACAGCAAATTCAGTGTTTCAACAAGGCAGTACATGCTGACAAAGACATGGATACCATAGCTTCTTCAGTCTTCTATAGATAACCATTATTTTATCTGTGTTCAGAGCTATAACTGAAGAAGAAGTGGGAGGAGAAGAAAGAAGGGGAGGAGAGAAACAAAAACAAGAACAAAATGAGCAAGAATAGGAAGAAAGAAAGAAGAAATTAATTTAATATTTTTCCCTTGGAAAATAAAAGCTAAGTTCCAAAAATGTATCATTTGGATCATATTGGTTAGTTCTTAAGTTACTGTCTCTCTGATCTAAACTCATCCTTCTTTTATTTTGTAAAGTTGGGACAGAAACTTTGAGAATTGTATTTCCCCTCTGTCAGTTAATTCTTGTTAAAATCTGCCAAAGACAGCTGCAGAAGAAGATTATAAAGCAGGAGGAAGACCAATATATTTTAGAAAGAAATAATATGGATAACAGCAGCAGTAGATAAACTAGGAAATAGAGGCAACAGAAAAATTCATGAAGCAAATAAAATAAATCTTTAAAAATATTAATAAAATCTGAAAACCTCTGGCACAACTGGTCAAGAAAAAAAGAGAAACCATAAAAAATTGAACTGAATAAAAGGAAGAGAGAAGTAAGGCTACAACAGAAATGAAGAAACAATACTGAGGGTTTCTGCCTCAAGGAATGGCAGATGATTTAGCTCTTATGAATACTCTAACTCCCAATGGAAAATGGAGTAGAGACAAAGTAGAAATGTGGGATTATTGGAACATATAATAAAGAAAACTTCCAACATACACAAAATAGATTAGCATAATGAATCTTGAAAGAAGTCGGAACTTAAACACTGGAGGAGAGAACACTACCATAGCTGCTTGTATTTCTGAGATGGCAAAATAAGGCTAGTTCTGGGAATACATAAAGAAGGTGGAAATTGGAACCAAATGTTTCTTAAATGTAAAAAGCCATTGCTAGGGTGAAGCTGACACAAACAGCCAGCTAATAGAAAGGAGCAAACAAAGTTGGAAAATATTCAAAATACATAATGCATAGTGATAGTGCAAGTGTGTGCCAAATGTGTCCTCATACACTGTTTATGGTAATATTAATAGTATACAATCTTTCTGAAGGCAATGTGTCAATATGTTTCAGAACCATAAAAATGTTCATACTGTTTCATAAGGTGATCCACATTTGGTAGTTTATTTAAAGACAAGATTCAGAGATGTGGCCCAAAATTTGCATTCCTAATGGTAATAAAAAACATTCAACATGGAAATAGAGACCAAACAATTAACCTGAGCAAGGATTATGCCCAAATCACCTCCTCCAGGAAGCCTTCCAGACAATCTATAATGTGAAGTAGCTACCTCATCTGCGAGCTCCCATTGTCCCCTGCACTTCCCCCTAATTCACCATGCTTACAGTACTCTGTAAGGTGACGGTTTGACTATTTCTCTTATCCCCACCTGATGGTGTGACCCTTGTGTCTTTATCTCTGTATCTTCAGCACCTGCTCAAAGAAGGATTCAATAAATATTAATTGAATGAATTGAGGAAAAAAAATAAGGAAAAAGGACTTTTTTTTTCATGAAAAAGGCATTGATCTGTAGACATGACAAAAATGTGTAGGGGTAAATTCATAATTCTTTTAATTTAAAAAAATCAATAGCTGAGTCTTCCACTTTATGAACAATGTAAGGCCTGTGCTGAGTTTCTTTCATTCACTTTGCCAGATCCACACCACACCCTTCTCCACCCTGGTCTGTGCTACTGGAAACTGACCTGCATGGACTGTGTCTACTGAATCCCTTGCCCTCTAGATTCCATGAGGTTCTGTCAGTGGGAAGCCTGGTGGCAGATTGGGTTGACAGGAGAATGAGGTAAGACTGTTAATTTCCTTGCTCCCTGCCTGCTGGGTCATTGGGAATCATTTGGTCTCTCTTTGGGAAGCTTCAGCTCTGGTTGGGCAGTTATCTCCAAACAGCCACCCACTCTGTGCTACAGTATCTGCTCTCTCTCCTTGCTTCTTCAGGCCTAGAAATAATACTGTCTCTCAGGCCGGGTGCGGTGGCTCACGCCTGTAATCCCAGTACTTTGGGAGGCCGAGGTGGGCAGATCATGAGGTCAGGAATTTGAAACCAGCCTGGCCAGCACGGTGAAACCCCATCTATACTAAAAGTACAAAAATTAGCCAGGCATGGTGGTGCATGCCTGTAATCCCAGCTACTTGGGAGGCTGAGGCAGGAGAATCCCTTGTTCCCAGGAGGCGGAGGTTGCAGTGAGCCAGGATCGCGCCGCTGCCCTCCAGCCTGGGTGACAGAGTGAGACTCCTTCTCAAAAAAAAAAAAAAAAAAGAAAGAAAAAGAAAAAAAAAAGAAAAGAAAAGAAATAATACTGTCTCTCCATCTTGCTAGATCTGACATAGTTTGGTTTTCTAAACTCTGCCTGCAGGTTTGTACAAATGTCCTCTTCTCAAATTAGCTAGTTCGAATGGGCCCTCGGATTCTTGCCAGAACCCTGACTATTAAAAGGCCTTTGTTCACAATTCTGAATAAGATCTTGAAAAGGGGACAAATTTTATGGTTGACATTAGCATCCTCTAGTGTTTTTGTTTTTAATCCAAAGATATAATAGTGGATATCAATAGGATCTTTTAACGCAGTGTTACTTAGCAGAAATGTGCTAAGAGTTTTACTATGGGCAAGGGTTAATGCTTTTTAAAATCAATAATATAAACTATAGTTAGAAAATAGCATAAAACAAGCTGCTTCATAGCAGAAAAAAAAAAGCTACAAACCAGGAAAAACATTATTATTGTCAGTTTTCTCTCCACAGCAATAATGCAATTTAATCTTAAAATTTTAAAGAACAATAAATATTAAGAATCACTAGACAATAGGTATCCTCATTATGCTAACCATTTTTATATCCTATACTTTCAGTGTTTAGAACAGAACCTTGTACATGAGTACTGAGAAACTATTTATTGAATTAACTAATCAGGAAGAATACTGTAAACAAAACATAAAATATCATCTTGCATAAAAAGGAAGATTTTACACTGAGAATATGGAGTGACAATCTGGTTATTATATAACAATAAAGACATAAGTGACTAAAAGATGGACCCCAAAATAGTAAATACCCATAAATAAGTACATAAAAATGATCAATATGCACATAGACTAAAACTATTGGACTTGTATGAAAACAATAGATATCATTTATTAAGTGAATACATCTATTAAGTACTTCACATATACTATTAATAACTTCAATCCGCACATTCCTGTTATGTGGAGGTAATTAAGGAAGGTCTAGAAGGAGGTGATATCTGTGTTAACCCAGAAAGAAGGAACAGGAATTGTCCAAGAAGGTGAAAGGAGAAAGAAAGTTCCAGGTAGAACGCCAGCATGTGCAAAATCACAGAGACAAGAGAGCAGGATGCATTTCAGGAACTTCAGACATTTCAGTCGTGAAGAAGGGGTAAAAGTTGCCAGGAGACAAAGCAGGATTTTATCATGAAGACCATGGGAAGCCATTATTTCTACATAGAAATATCATTATCTAACATTTGTTTTAGGTGTGTCTATGGCAAAGCAGAGCAAAGACGATTGTTATTAAGACTAAAATGAATAATAAGGATAAGTAACAAATATACTATAAAGCACAGACCTTGTTCTTATCTTTCTTAGGTTGTTGCTACACTGCTTTTTGCACTCCTGCATTATTATACCAGTCTACATTCTCAGAAAAGTCACCTTTGGCTTTGTGCCCCCCAGTCAGCTGTTCAGTCTGTCTGGCAGATCTCCATTGGCACTTATACCAACCATATCTTTTGGAGTTGTACATCCTTTGTCTAATGCCCTAACAAGGCTCTACAGCCCTCACTGGGACAAGAGCACCACCTTGTGTTGCATCACTGACTGTTCACAATTCTCAACATGCTTTCTTTTTGTTTGAGCTAGAGCTACTTGTGGCTGAGGCCTTTGAAGCTTCCTCCCAGGAGTAGCATGGAATAGAAAATTGTTAACAAATATTTTTCCAAATATAACAAAAAGGGAGCCCAAGCCCTTTTTTCAACACAGTAAAAAATGTTAGACATGCCAATGTCTAACATTAGTATACTGGTTACTACATGCTGGAAAATGCTTAGCTTATGTCCTCTGAACTCTTGCTGTTTACTATTGCTTTTAACAGATTTATGCTTAAAAAATGTTTTTAATACAACTGAAATTATGATCTAGGAGCTAAAAGTCAGTTAAATGTAAACTTACCCTGTTCTGTCTTATAGAATCCCATAGTCAGTAAGTTTTTAAAAAGGATTCCAAGGAGTTCTTTGAAAGTACATTCCTTGATGTCTGCAAGCCTTTGCAAGCAGATAAACTATTTAAACTATTTTAAAAGCATTATTGGAGAAAGAAGTTTTCTTAAATTCCTGGAGAAGGACCATGCATAGATTATTTCTGCCTCCTCCTCCTTACACCACTCCACAGGCAGTTTTGCCTTGCTTTTCTATTTTCCTGGCTTTATTTCTTTCTCATATTTATTGCAAAATAAGCTCCAAATAAGTAGAAGTTTATTACTATTTTCTTAGAGCAGAAGCCAACATACTACCACTAAAAATGCCACTGAACACACATGATGAACATGCAATGCAAACTGAAAAATCCATTAATGTATTATTATTGTTCCTATTTCAAGATGGGAAACTGAAGGTCAAAGAGGATTATAGAAGTTCATACATCTAGTAAGTGGTACGGTCATTTCAAATCCAGGTCTCTTGGACTCAGAACTTATGACCAAAACTATTATGCTTTATTGTCTCTAACCATAGCATTCCAAATCATAAGCATATATTAATACCAAACACCTGTTAAGTATAATCCAAATTATGTGCCAATGTCAAAACTGCTACAAATTTGGAAAAAAAGTTGATCATTCAAAACTTACCGCAAAACTACAGTAACCAAGGTGGCTGGCAAGATGGCCGAATAAGAACAGCTCCAGTCTGCAGCTCCCAGCGAGATCAATGCAGAAGGTGGGTGATTTCTGCATTTCCAACTGAGGTACCTGGCTCATCTCATTGGGACTAAACAGTGGGCGCAGCCCACAGAGGGTGAGCCAAAGCAGGGTTGGGCGTCGCTTACCTGGGAAGCACAAGCGGTCGGGGAACTCCTTCGGAACTGGTTAACAGGCAGAGGCTGGAATAGTTGGGAGGACTCACAAGACATAAAAATGTGGGAAAGTTTGGAACTCCTAGAGATTTGTTGAATGGCTTTGACAAAAATGCTGACGATGATATGAACAGTAAGGTCCAGGCTGAGTTGGTCTCAGATGGAGATGAGGAACTTACTGGAAACTGGAGCAAAGGTGACTCTTGTTATGTTTTAGCAAAGAGACTGGAGGAATTTTGCCCCTGCCCTAGAGATTTGTGGGACTTTGAACTTGAGACATATGATTTAGAGTATCTTGCAGAATAAATTTCTAAGCAGCAAAGCATTCAACAGATGACTTGGATGATGTGAAAAGCATTCAGTTTTAAAAGGGAAACAGAGCTTAAAAGTTTGAAAAATCTGCAGCCTAACAATGCAATAGAACAGAAAATCCCATTTTCTGAGGAGAAAGTCAAGCCAGCTACAGAAATTTGCATAAGTAACGAGAAGCCAAATGTTAAAACCCAAGACAATGGGGAAAATGTCTCCAGGGTATGTCAGAGACCTTTGCAGCAGCCCCTCCCATCACAGACCTGGAGGTTTAGGAGGAAAAAATGGTTTCATGGGCAGGGCCCTGGGTCCCCATGCTATGTGTAGTCTAGGGACTTGGTGCCCTGTGTCCCAGCTGCTTCAGTCATGGCTGAAAGGGGCAACATAGAGCTTGAGCCATGTCTTCGGAGGGCACAAGCCCCAAGCATTAGCAGCCTCCACATGCTGTTGAGCCTGCAGGTGCACAGAAGTCAAGAACTGGGGTTTGGGAACCTCCACCTAGATTTCAGAAGACGTATGGGAATGCCTGAATGGCCAGGCAGAAGTTTGCTGCAGGGACAGTGCTCTCATGGAGAACCTCCGCTAGGGCAGTGCAGAAGAGAAATGTGGGGTTGGACCCTCTTGCATCGGTGTGACCTGGATGTGAGACCTGGAGTCAAAGGAGATAATTTTGGAGCTTTAAAATTTGCCCCGCTGGATTCTGGACTCACATGGGCCCTGTAACTGCTTTGTTTTGGCCAATTTCTCCCATTTGGAACTACAGTATTTACGCAATACCTGTACCCCCATTGTATCTAGAAAGTAACTAGCTTGCTTTTGAATTTACAGACTCATAGGCAGAAAGGACTTGTCTTGTCTCAGATGAGACTTTGAACTGTGGACTTTTGGGTTAATGCTAAAATGAGTTAAGACTTTGGGGGACTGTTGGGAAGGTGTGATTAGTTTTGAAACGTGAGGACATGAGATTTGGAGGGGTCAGGGGTGGAATGATACGGTTTGGCTCTGTGTCCCCACCCAAATCTCATCTTGAATTATACTCCCATAATTTCCACTTGCTGTGAGAGGGAGCCAGTGGGAGATAATTTGAATCATGGGGGTAGTTTCCCCCATGTTGCTCTTGTGGTACTGAATAAGTCTCATGAGATCTGATGGTTTTATCAGGGTTTCCCCTTTTACATCTTTGTCATTTTTCTCTTGCTGCCACCATGTAAGAAGTGCCTTTTATCTTTCGCCATGATTCTGAGGCCTCCCCAGCCATGTGGAACTGTAAGTCCAATTAAACCTCTTTTTCTTCCCAGTCTCAGGTATGTCTTTATCAGCAGCGTGAAAATGGACTAATACAAGAGCCCAATTTAAAAATGGGCAAAGGAAGTGACTAGATCATTCTCCAAAAAGGATATACAAATGGTCAATAAGCACATGAGAAGATGATCAACATTATTAGCCACTAGGGAAATGAAAATCAAAACCACCAGATGTCATTTTATATCCACTAAGATGACTACACTAAAAAAGATAGACAATAACAAATGTTAGCAAGAATGTGGAGATATTCAAATTCTCATATATTGCTCATGGTACTGTAAAATGGTGGTAGCCACTTTGGAAAATAGTCTGACAGTTTCTCAAAGGGTTAAACAGAGTTACCACATGATCCAGCAATTAGACTCCTAGGTATATACCCAAGGAAAATAAAAACGTATCTACAGAAAAACGCACACGCAAATGTTCACAGCAGCAGTATTCATAATAGCAAAAAGGAGAAATCATCCAAATGTCCATCAATTGATGAATGGATAAACAAAATGTAGTATAGTTATACAATGAAATATTGTTTAAAAATAAAAAGAAATGAAGTAATGATATGTGCCACTACATGCATAAACCTTGAAAACACGTTAAGTGAAAAACCTATCACAAAGGACCACATATTCCATGATTTCATTTATATGAATTTTCAAGAATGGAAAAATCACAGAAAGTAGATTGGCAGTTGCCTGATGCTGGAGAGGAAAAGGAGATTGTAGGGTGATGGTTAGGGAATGTGGGTTTTTTGGAGGGGGTAATGACAATGTACTAAAATTGCGTTGATGGATGCATAACTCTGTGAATATACTAAACACTCTTGAATTCTACACTTTAAGTGGGTGAATCATATGGCATGTGAGTTATATCTTAAAAAATCATAATAAATTTATATGTGATGGTCATTCAGGAATATTTTACTTTGCACACAGAAGCACAGGGGCACGTGGTGATGCTGAGACAAAATCTTAGGTCAGACATAAATATAAAACTGCAAGTCTCTAAAGCCTCATGTAGCTGCTCCTCAGAAATGTATTTTAAGACATAATTGGTTTCAAAAACAAGAGAGTTAGTGAACAAACAAAAGAAAAGTATATAAAGTAGTAAAACTGCTGCAGATGTTACCTTGATGATATCAAAGACATAAGTTCATGGGAATAAGTCACTGCCATAGGCAAAGAGAACTTACTTTCAGGTTCCCTTTGCTGTGGTGAGCAGAGAGAAAAATCAATCAATGTTTTTGTGCCACAAATGAAGTATGGATAAATTTAGACACCTTTTAGCTTCTTTAACCAGGCTTAAAATGACAAAAACCAATATATAGTCAAAAGATTACTTCTGGAGAAGCCCTACTCTTGAATTAATCTTTGGAAATTAAGAATTGCTAAGGAATATTGCCATTTGGGGGTAGGCATGTAATATTGTAATAATGAATTTCTTTTGAAAAATACCCATTTTTACTTAGAAGAACCATTCAGTAATTCAAGGCAAAAATTTCTTTTTTAATATTTAATTTTAATTTTTGTGGGTACATAGTAGGTGTATACATTTATGGGGTACATGAAATGTTTTAATGCAGGCATGAAATGTTTAATAATCACATCATGTAAAATGGGGTATCCATCCCCTCAAGCATTTATCCTTTGTGTTATAACAATCCAATTATACTCTTTTTATTATTTTTAATGTACTATCGAGTTATTACTGGCTATAAAAAGTAACCCTATTGTGCTATCAAATACTAGGTCTAACTCTTTCTATCTTTTCTGTACCCATTAACCATTGCCCCCAGTCTCCCCCTACCAAAATTGAGCTCAATTTTTAGTTTTCTGAGGAACCTTCAAACTGTTTCCCATAGTGGTTGTACTAATTTACATTCCCACCAACAGCGTACAAGGGTTTCCTTTTCTTCACCTCCTCGACAGCATTTGTTACTGTCAAGGCAAAAATTTCAAGGAATGTTGTGAAGACATATTTAGGTCAATTTCTTCAACATAAATTTTATACTTATGTTTTATTTTAAAGTTCATTTACAATTTATCTCTATAATGTCTATATATATTACTTATATGTTTATGAATTTTAGACTAAATTTTAATTGGAAATTATTTTTAAAATTTTATTGATGAATTCAATTATGATAACTTCATGTACTAACCAGGTATTGCCAAATTATGATGCAGTAACAAAAATCCAGCTTCTCAGGACTTACAACAACAAACATCTTGTTACTTTACATGTCAGTAGGAGGTTGCCTGTGTGTTCCACCTTCTTTTCCATTTGTGATTTAGGTAGAGTAGTGAAGGGGTGGCCTGCCCCTCCACACCTGTGGGTGTTTCTCGTTAGGTGGAACGAGAGACTTGAGAAAAGAAATGAGACACAGAGACAAAGTATAGAGAAAGAAAAAGTGGGCCCAGGGGACCGGCGCTCGGCTTAGAGAGGACCCACGCCAGCACTGGTCTCTGAGTTCCCTTAGTATTTATTGATAATTATCTTTACCATCTTAAAGATAAGGGAGTGGCTGGACAATAGGATTATTGTAGGGAGGAAATCAGCAGTAAGACATATGAACAAAAATCTCTGTGACATGAATAAGTTTAAAGGAAAATGCTGTGCCTTGAGATGCATATGCAAACATCTCCATAAACCTTTTAGCAGCATTGTTTCGGCCTATCACATGGGGAGAAACCTTGGACAATACCTAGCTTTCCTAGGCAGAGATCTCTGCGACCTTTGGCTGTGTACGTGTCCCTGGGTAGTTGAAATTAAGAGAATGGTGATGACTTTTAACCAGCAAGCTGCCTTCAGGCACTTGTTTAACAAAGACACATCCTGCACAGCCCAAAATCCATTAAACCTTGAGTCACCACAGCACATGTCTCTTGCAAGGACAAGGTTGGGGGTAGGGGCACAGATTAACAGCATCTCAAATACAGAACAAAATGGAGTCTCTTATGTCTACTTCTTTCTATATAGACACAGTAACAGGCTGATCTCTTCCTTTTCCCCACAGAGTAGCAGTCTTCATGTGGAACTTTGTCATTGTTGTGGCAGTGGGAAAAGAGAAGGCCGAACCACAGATGGCCCTTAGTGCTTCTGGTAATAGTAGACATCATTTCTGCTTAGATTCCACTGGCCAAAGCAAGTCATCTAGCAAAACCTGACATCACTAAACCTCTGAAGTGCACAGAGAAAAGCACCACTGGTCAGTGAAGCCCGACATCACAGATGGAGAATTATCAGCCTTTCACAGAATAAACAGCAAACATGTAAAAACAGTAATCTGTCATCACCATGAATAATAGAGTCTGAAGGAAACATTAGAGATAATCTAATTCAATCTCATAAGTTTATAGATGAGAAATCAGAGGCCTAGAAAGAGAAAGTGATTTGCTGTAACTAATCAGGATGAAATATCTGATAAAGAGTCTCACACCATAGTAGAATTCACCTTTTTGTTTATAGGAACAATTGATAAGTGAAAAAGGAATAGGGGAGGCCAACTTAACTATGTGTCTGCACACACACCAAAACATACAAACATACATATACAGCAAGAGTAATAATTTTCAGCCAGCAAATTCATATTTATGCTACTAGCTGATAAATATCATGTATATCTAACAAGGTACTTAGAAAAAGAGAAAGTACTCCTATTTATTTTTGGAAGCACTACAAATCAAGCCTTGATTTCTTGTTTTGATAACAGATAAGAAAAGTATGGAGAAAATATTAATAATGCAAATTAAAGTGTGTCACATCATGTCATATTATAAGTAGCACCAAAAAATTGGAGAACTATTCTCCCAGTATTTGAAAACTTACCTAATTTAGCAAAAAAGTCACACACAAAACTGACAAACAAGTGATGTTTTAACATCAGTCTTTTTCACTTCTTTCTTACTAGTTAATGTAAACAAACATATCAACCAACATTCATGGTTAACCACATCATGCTCATCAACTACAACCATAGGGAAGCTATGGATACAGGAGACCGAAAAAAAAATCTGAAATAATTCTGTGAGAATCAACTGGCTATATTAAAAGCACTATATATTTTATTATTGTTTCTAAGTTGTTCTACACATTGTATGTAAATAAACTTTACAATAAACATATACATACATGCATACTTTTTTTAGAAAGCTGCTTCTTAAATATTTACCAGTAAGCACTACAAATAGAGATATTCATCAAATATCTCTCAAAACTTCTGATATTATCAATGTCTACAGGAGCAATGAGAAAAGAAAAAGAGCTTTCACTATTTATCGAATGCTTTTATGTTCATGCATCTAAGTACCTACAAAGTGTAAGCATCTGTTTCTAATTGCTATGTTAAATACAAAGATGTAGTCTCCTCAAGGAGTTAAAAATACAACAGAGGAAATAATTGACATAAACCATACTATAATGCGAAGAAGTATGAGCAACACCACCCCCCTTCCAAAAAAAAAAAAAAAAAACCATAGGAAACATAGTAACAAAGTACTGTGCCAGTGCACTTCAGTAGGAAATGTCAAATCTGGAATTAGAAATGGTTTACATACATTCCTAAACACTCTAAAAGTTTTACTACAAACTAATAATTAGAATAGTGTTTATCATAGTGCTTTGAGCACAGTAAATTATCAACATTATGTCTCTTGAATTGTACTAAAGGTAAATCTGGCTGGGGATGATGGTTCACGCTTGTAATCTCAGCACTTTGGGATCCGAGGCAGGCGGATCACTTGACGTCAGGAGTTAGAGACCAGCCTGGCCAACATGGAGAGAAACCCCGTCTCTACTAAAAATACAAAAAATTAGCTGGGCGTGGTGGTGTGTGCCTATAAAATCCCAGCTACTAGAGAGGCTGAGGCACAAGAATTGCTTGAACCTGGGAAGGTGGAGGTTGCAGGGAGCCGAGATCACCGCACTGCACTCCAGCCTGGGCAACAGAGTAAGATGCTGTCTTAAGGAAAAAAAAAAAAAAGGAAAGAAAAGAAAAAGAAAAGAAAAAACTGGCAAGGATTGGGTCAAAGAAGAGGCCCTCTGATTAGGCAAAAAAAAAAAGTAGGAAGGAGAGAAGGATACATTCTAATAGACACAACTGTGGTGAGATAGTGAGACCACAGATAGCATTTGGCATCCTCAGAAGTTCTTGAAACTTGGCTCTCGCTTGAACAGTCTCCTCAAAGGAATTGAGTTGAGGGCAAAAAAAGAGAAAGTCAATATATTCTGGTTCTGCATTTCGAGCTACTCAGGAAAACAAACTCCAGGCTTCTTTCTGGGGGTTTTGGTTTTATATGCTTCATGAGGCCTCAAGGGCTTCACTGACTTCTCACCTTAATATATTCTCACCTCTTGCAGATACTTTTAAAACTCACAAAGAGGCCGGGCACAGTGGCTCACGCCTGTAATCCCAACACTTTGGGAGGCCGAGGCGGGCGGATCACGCGGTCAGGAGATGGAGACCATCCTGGCTAACACGGTGAAACCCCGTCTCTACTAAAAATACAAAAATTAGCTCAGGGTGGTGGCGGGTGCCTGTAGTCCCAGCTACTTGGGAGGCTGAGGCAGGACTATGGCGTGAACCCAAAGGCGGAGCTTGCAGTGAGCCAAGATGGAGCCACTGCACTCAGGCCTGGGTGACAGAGTGAGACTCCATCTCAAAAAAATAATAATAATAAAATAAAAAATAAAACTCACAAAGAATAGAATTTAAATGCAGACAGATGGTTGAAACGCAAATTAGCTTCAGATTAAATGTAATCAGACAGCAAGTGAGTATCAATGATAGATTCTCAGATTTTTACTGGTTTTGGTGACATGAATAGATAAAGGGAAGAAAGCTTAAAGAACCCAAAGAAAGGAAAAGACTGTGAAAAGAATAATCTAGGAATGAGACAAAACTCTGAGCCATCAAGTCTTTGACCCTGAAAAAAAAAAATTGTAGACTAAGATATTTTGTGACATAACAGCAATGACAGCTTAGGTTGTATAAAAGTTTTTGTTTTGTATCATTTTTCTAAACTGAGAAACTTAACTGAGGTATCAAAATACATAGATTGATTTCATTTCCTTGGTTGCCACATCAGAATAATGTATCTATTGTTTCATTTAATAATGTGGTACACGAAAATAAGATACAATCTACTGATTTTGAAAGGCTAACGTATGTGGTTGGTTAGCTCAGTTTTTTAGAGTGTGGTGCTAATAAATGATTAAGTTACATAAAGAAAAGAATTTTTTAAGTTCTTAAAATGAACAATAAAAATGACAGTTAAAAATAAAGTAAACTACTGTATACTAAAACCCAGGGGTGGGGGGTGAACCCAGGGTACATCTAGAGTAGCGGTCCCCAATGTTTTTGGCACCAGGGACTGGTTTTGTGGAAGACAAGTTTTCTATGGACCAGGGTTGGGGGTGTGGTTTTGGACTGATTCAAGCACATTACATTTATTGTGCACTTTATTTCTATTATTATTACATTGTAAAATATAATGAAATAAGTATACAAGTCATCATAATGTAGAATCAGTAAGAGCCCCGAGCTTGTTTTCCTGCAATTAGGCAGTCCCATCTGGGGGTGTTGGGAGACAGTGACAGATCATCCAGCATTAGATTCTTATAAGGAGCATGTAACCTAAATCCCTCGAATGCGCAGTTCACGATAGGGTTGGCGCTCCTATGAGAATCTAATGCTGCCACTGATCTGACAGGAGGTGGAGCTCAGGTGGTAATGCAAGCGATGGGGAGTGGCTATGAATACAGATGATGCTTCATTTACTCACCTGCCACTCACCTCCTGCTGTGAGATCCGATTCCTAACAGGCCACAGATCAGTGGCCTGTTATACAAGGAAATTCCTGATATACAAGGAAATTTAAAGTCTTAACTGCATTTAAGGGAAGTATGAGGTAAGGGAAGGAGAACTACATTTGTTAAGTAAGTATACAAATGAGAGAGTGAGAAAACCCAACAAAGTAGCAGGAAGAAAATAATAAAGCTACACCCAGAAACTGAAGAAATAGCAAACAAGCAACAGAAGAAAAATAGAGAATCTGGGCCAGGCACAGTGGCTCATGCCTGTAATCCCAGCACTTTGGGAGGCTGAAGTGGGTGGATCACCTGAGGCCAGGAGTTCAAGACCAGCCTGGCCAACATGGTGAAACCCCATCTCTACTAAAAATACAAAAAATTAGCCAGGTGTGGTGGTGGGTGCCTGTAATTCTGGCTACTCAGGAGGCTGAGGCAGGAGAATCGCTTGAACCAGGGAGGTGGGGGTTGCAATGAGTCGAGATCGTGACATTACACTCCAGTCTGGGCAACAGGAGTGAAACTCCGTCTCAAAAAAATAAAAAATTTTTAAAAAAGGAAGAAAAGAATAGAGAATCTGAAAGCTAGTGTTAGAAAAGGTTAACAAAATAAATAAGCTGTTTGCAATCAAGGCAAAAAAGGATAAAAGAAAGAAGTCACAAAAGCAATATTAGGCCCAAGCACAGTGGCTCATGACTGTAATCCCAGCACTTTGGGAGGCTGAGGTGGGCAGATCACCTGAAGTCAGGTGAAACCTGCCTCTACTAAAAATACAAAAATTAGCCAGGTGTGGTGGCACACCCCTATAATCCCAGCTACTAGGTAGACAGGAGGATCGCTTGAACCTGGGAGGCTAAGGTTGTAGTGAGCCAAGATTGCACCACTGCACTCCAGCTCGGGTCACAGAGAGACTCTATCTCAAAAAAGAAAAAGAAAAAGAAAAAAGCAATATTAGGAATGAAAGGGGGAGCCTAAGCAGAAATAAGGAAATCCTTAAAATCATAAAATAATAGTGTAAGTTTTAGTCCATCCTTTTCATTTTTAGATATTTTATTTTGTTAATTTCAAAAGATGGTACATTCACATGGGTCTAAATTTAAACTACTCCAAGTCATTATACTAAAAACTCTTTCCCATCTCTCCTTCAACTGCCCAGTATCTCTCTCAAAGGCAGTCCAACGTTTTCATTAATTCATGCGTACTTCCAAAGACATTTTATTCATTTACAGGTTAATACAAATATGACTTCTCTTACCACCTTTCTCACAAATAAAATAACTGGCAGATTTTACAGATTCTCCCAGACAAAAATGTATAGGTATACTTCACAAAACCATCAAGAATTAGATAATTTCTATCTTATACAATTTGTTTCTGGTAATAGAAAGATGAGTGAGCTCCTAGATAGCTGAACACATGGAGGTGCCTGGAGGGTGACTCATACCTTCCTTCCACCATACCTCGCCCTACACCTTTCATCATCAATATCCTTTATAATAAACTAGTAAACATAGTGTTTTCCTGAGTTCTGTGAGCTACTTCAGCAAATTAATCAAACCCAATGAGGGAGTCATAGGAACCCCAACCTGAAGCCGGTCTGTCAGAAGTTCCATAGGCCAGGACTTGGGACTGGTGAGTAGGAGGCAGTCTTGGAGACTGAGGCCTCAACCTGTGGGATCTGACATTATTTCTGGGTAAAGAGTGTCGGAGCTGAATTAGAGGACACCCAGCTGGTGTCCACTGCTTGATATGTAGGAAACCCCCATGCATTTGGTCACAGAAGTCTCCTGTGTTGGCGATTGCTGTGGTGTGAGAGTAGAGGAAAATCGCAGTTTGAGGAGAGTATTCCCTACACATATTGGTGTCAGTAAAATGGAATTTGCTCTAATTGTCTTTGACTCATGGAAACATGTGGTTTGGGAAGAGAAAGGATAAAAGGGTGGGGGGTGAGGAACTTTTGATTCCTGAGTGGCCATGTGGTCACCTGTCGTATGAAGCTAGTAGCTGTTTTGAGATCAGTTACTAAAGGTGAACATTACCAGTGGAATTTGGAGATGGATTCAACTCCCCAGAAACTGGTTCAGTGGATGCATAAGAAAATGCAAACTAATAAGAAATAAAGCAAAATATTCAATCCCTTGGTTATTGTTATCTATCCTGGCTATAATGAAAGTAACAGAAGGTGCTGGTTCAGGACTCCAGGCTGGATCAAGCTCAGATGTAGGTCTCTCCGAGCACAGGCCACTAGGCTCAAAGTCATCCACAAAAGAGAAAATTGTGCAGTGACAACAGAAAGTATCCCTGAAACCTACGATTACTAATAACATAATCAATGTGAAAGGAGGGCAAAACCAGGTAACAGTTGAAACCAGAGGATATAATGTGAAGGAATTGTTCCATTTTGTAGATTGATATCAACTTCCTGAGAAACTTCTACTCAAATGGACTATGAGAGTATCAAATTTAGGGGCAGTAGCTTTGATTTTAAATGCTGCAGAGTGGAACAGCATGTTTGGGTTGTAGGACCCACAACTCACCATTGAACAATCGCAGATGGGTGTATACAATTCAGGTACACAGGAGGTAATTCCTCAGCGAATAGCCAGGCTGGTGGACTGGATAAAATCCACTGTAAGGTCTGTTTACCTTGAAAAGGGGAACTGTCCAACTCCACCTATAAATGCCAAGTGGAGCACCCCAGATTAGGCAGTTGATATGCTTTGTATGTTATCCATGTGGGACCGGCTTTATGATGGTAGGGATATTTAACCACTGAATATGCCCATTACGCAGGTTATGGTAAATGTTGCGGTTAAAGGGGCCCCTTCCACCTGGGCATCCCACATGACATTACTCCTGCAGAAGAGGGCCCCTTAAAATCATTACCTGGTTTTATTATGGGAATGAACATTGTATCTGATTGGGGAATGTTTCCCCTACCTGGTACTATAAAACAGAAGGCATGTAAATCAAACAACATTTCTAGAAGGCTTAGCAAATTTTCTGTCTCAGCTTCCCCTCATGGGTCTTACAGATGCTAATAAAAACATTAGGTTAGTTAGACCAGGCACAGTGGCTCACACCTATAATCTCAGCACTTTGGGAGGCGAGACAGGTGGATCACTTGAGGCCAGGAGTTCTAGACTAGCCTAGACAACATGGCAAAACCCTGTCTCTACCAAAAAAACACACACACACAAAAAATTAGCCAACCATGGTGGCACATGCCTGTAATCCCAGCTATTCAGGATGCTGAGGCACAAGAATCCCTTGAACTTGGGAGACGGAGGTTGCAGTGAGCTGAGATCACACCACTACACTCCAGCCTGGGTGACAGAATGAGACTGTCTCAAAAAAAAAAAAAAAAAAAAAAAAAAAATAGGTTAACTAATAAGAGAATCGTGAAAGGAAAAAGGGAGAGTCAAAGGACTCATCCCAGGAAGATGGAAATTTTTAAAAGGTTATTTAGAAATAAGGTGAATAAAGAAAACATTGATGGGGTGAAACCAAGAAGATAAAGAAAGGGGAGAGTCATGGGACTCATCCCAGCGGGGTGGAAATCTTTAGATGGTTATTAAGAAATTGAATGAGTAAGATGGAAATTGATGGGGTTATAAGAAAGGTCTTAATACAACACTATCAAAGGTTCCCAAGGGAACCCCTTCTGGCCCCCCAACATTAAAAGGCCCCAAACCAATTTGGAGAAATTAAAAAAGCTAGAAGGCAGAGGTTACAATGAAAAATCTGATGTGAAATTGCCTGTGGCAATTATTGGGCAGACTAATCAAGATAAAGATTGACAAAAGGGCCAGGGTCCTTTGGCTTAATCCTTGGCTGGGGATTTTTGCACAAAGCTTTTTGCACACCAGAGGGTAAAATAGTCTGAGAGTAGAGAAGTTACTGAAACTAGAATATTAAAAATGTAAAAGTTGATGGGCTCCTGAAAGTTAGTATATTTGAACATTGTATCTGATTAGATGTTTCCCTAACTGGTACTGTAAAACAGATGGCATGTAAATCTGCCCTTCAAGCAGTATTAATTGGACATGCTAAATGAGAACCAGCAAAATTTTCAAAGTCTGTGCAGTACAGAGTAGAAGCTAGAGTGCCAGTAGGGATAAATTCTCCACTTGATAACCCTCTGGGAAGCATTCCCTAGGCCTTATGGCAAAAGCCTCTGAGCACCTCCCAGCAAAATCTACTGGGACTTTGGACTAGAGAATTTCCACTTGAGAGGGCTTGCTATGAAATGTTAGCTGAGGCTACCCCTGTGACACCGGAAATACCCATGTTGTCTTGGGTGGTGTCAGAGAAATAGTCTAATGGGGATGGCAGTGCCCAGAAAAGTTCCATAATAAAAGGGACATAGTTTATAGAGCATCATGCTATCCAGGAAATCTAAGGAGGGAATGCTCTTGAGCGGGGTGTTTCCTTTCCCCTAAGACTGACTCTGGAACTGTGTGAGAAACTGCTGGATTCTACAGTGCCTGATAAACTGCTCTCAATTGACTAACCAACAGCCACTTGATTTGTGGATGCAATTCCAGGGTAAATGGACACCACCTATTTGGAAGGCAGCTACTTTGATCAAGAAGGTAAAAACAGGTCTGCTCAGTGGGCTGAATTGCATGCTGTTTTTCTAACAGTGATGGAAGAATTGATCAATGGTAAAAGCCCCTGAGTTTGGGTGTTTACTGACCTATGGGCAGTGACCCATGGTCTGGCCGTACACTCAGGCAAGAGGGCCATGGAAATCTGGCCTATTAAATGGATGCACATATGGAGCACGGTCCTATGGAGAATTTCAGGGGTGCATTAAAGAAGAACAAGTCAATGCTCATCTGAAGAACTCCCTTCCAGGTTCAGAAAGTGACTGGAATCGACAAGCAGATATACCCATGTACTCCCTTGAAGTGGCCACCTGGGTCCTTGAAATGAGCGGATATGGAGGTATTTCACAGAGCAGAGATGGGCTGAATGTAGACATGTTTCTTTTACACCTTCTCAGGCACAAAATGCCAGCAAGAACTGTTATGTTTCTCAGCAAGAGAGACAAAGACTGCTGATGACTATGGGACAGATTCTCTGGTGGGAAGGCCCTGAACATAGCTGGATAGTGAGACAGATGCTAGTAGCCCTAGGGGACTACAAATGAGTCTTGACAGGAATAGACACTGGCTATGGAGTGGGCTTTGCGTATCTTGGAAGACGAAAATGCTCCAAGTGCCATTAAAAAAAAAAAAAAAAAAACAGAATATATTGCATGGATATGGATGGCTAGCCATCATTTTTGAAGACCAAGGAATACATTGTATAGCCTATAATGTCCAACAATAGGCACAGATCCTCCTTAGAGTAATAGTTTGATAGAGAAGTAGAGCAGACAATGGAAACATTGGTTGTCTAAATCAGGGGGAAATAAAAGCATGAAGAGCTGACTTACACACCTTCAAGTGTCTGCTCACACTCATACTCAGTTGGACTACAATGTGCCTGCTAGATTTTTTCTGCTTTTTTGGTGATCTGGGGAAGAAGGGCTGGGGAGCATGCTAGTATGACTATGCAGTTCTTGCCAAGGGAGGCATACACTGATATAATGACTATAATTTTTTCTTTCTTCCCCATATCACCTCAGGAAAAAAAATATATATATTTTTTCTCCCCTACCTGATAGAGTGGTCCTTCCAGTGGGTTCTTGGTCTCACTGACTTCAAGAATGAAACCACGGACTCTCTCAGGGAGTGTTACAGTTCTTAAAGATGGTGTGTCCAGAGTTTGTTCTTTTAAATGTTCACATGTGTCTGGAGTTGCTTCCCTCTGATGAGTTCGTGGTCTCGCCTGACTTAAGGAGTGAAGCTGCAGACCTTCACTGGGAGTGTTAACAGCTCTTAAAGGTGGCAGGTCGGGAGTTGTTTGTTCCTCCCAGTGGGTTCCTGGTGTCCAGTGAAGCCGCAGACCTTCCCAGTGAGTGTTATAGCTCATAAAGGTAGTGAGTGTGGACCCAAAGAGTGAGGAGCAAGATTTATTGTGAACAGAGAAAGAACAAAACTTCCACAGAGTGGGAGGGGGACTACAGTAGGTTGCCCCTGCTGGCACTGGTGGCCAGCTTTTATTCCCTTATTTGGCCCCACCCACATCCTGCCATTGATCTATTTTACAGAGCGCTGATTGGTCCATTTTACAGAGTACTGATTGGTCCGTTTTTACAGCATGCTGATTGGTGCATTTACAAACTTTTAGCTAGACACAGAGCGTTGATTGGTGCATTTATGATCCTTTAGCTAGACAGAAAAGCTCTTCAAGTCCCCACCCCACCCAGAAGCCCAGCCGGCTTCACCTCTCACTAGGACCCCACTGTGACTGCAAGTGCTGGAACAGCAGGGATAATTTCTGAGCAAAAAACTGTAACTATGTTTTTAAACCTTCCTAAGGGCACCATGTGGGTCAAAATTCCTAAGGGCAGGATGTGGGTGAGTTGTGCCTTCACCCCATCTGCCAAAACTTGGACTAACAGTGAATGAACCTATATTGCCTGGTAAAAATATCTCACTCATTCTGCACTTAGGTAACATTACCCTGTCTGAATGCGCGTGAACTGTGAGGAGGAGCTGCTTGCTATACTTTGTATTGCTACCTGCACTATAGACCCCAGCACAGTGGTGATTCCAATGTCCTTTCCAAAGGTAAAAAAGTATGGGTATTAATGGAGAGAAGGAGAAATTGTAGCATATAGTAAAGAAATAAATATATGGGTTATTGAGGAAAATTCAATATTACATTAACAATTCAAGAGTCTCTTAGATCAATTATCCCAGATGCCTGAAAGGGTGAAGCTGTATCTTTATGAAGGTCACTCCTGCTTTGGAAACCTGACAAGATTGAGAGGAAATTTGCAAACCTAAATGGCCTCGACTTGGGGGACATTCATACAATATGATGGACTGGATTAATCATTGTGTTTGTAGATGATAATAGATAGATAGATAATAGATAGATATAAAGGTTCTCTAGTCAAAATCCTGGGGGTGGCTGTGGTGTTATGATATATGTTGATTTTTGTCCATGGTTCATCCTGGCTCGTAACTCACATAGCCCTTGTTACAGTCTTTCGTTACAATGTGGAGTACGTTAGGCCTCAGGGCAGGCCTCTGACCTTCTCCTGCCCTCCTTTCACTCTAATGTTCCTCTCATGAGAGGGTCCCACGCTATACCCTGCGGAAAAAAAATGCTGATGTCATGAAGTTTCCATAAACACCCAAGAGGACAGAGCTCAGAGAGCTTCCAGATAGCTGAACATGTGGAAGTTCCTGTAGGGTGGTGCACCCAGGGAAAGCATGGAAGCTCCAGATCCCTTCCTGCATACCTCGCCCTACCGGTCTCTTTATCTGCATCCTTTGCAATAATCCCTTATCATAAAGTGGTAAATGAGAAAGAAAAGAGAAGGAAGGAAGGAAAGAAAGAGAAAGAAAGAAAGAAAAAAAGAAAGAAAGAAAGGAAGAAAGAAAGAAAAAGAAAGAAAAGAGAAAACAAAGGAGAGAGAAAGAAAAAGAAAGAAAGAAAGACAAGCAAGGAAAGAAAAAGAAAGAAAGGAAGGAAAAGAGGGAAAGAAAGAAAGAAAGAAAAGAAAGAGAGAGAAAGGAGAGAGACACCTACGGACATCAATGCTAATTGGCTCATACAACATCTATTCCAGCTCCACAAAGCAGGCAGAAGCCATATAAAACATTGTATTTCCCAGAATCTCTTTAGCTCAGATACCAGATGTGATTTGAGCTCTGCTATCAAACTTTACCCATTTGAAACTAATTTGGAAGTGAATCAAATGGGAAGAGGTTTAGGATGCAGGGCATCCATTTTGCTGCAGGGGCTGGTGACACAGCTGGGCATCGGTGTCCTGACTGCAGATACCTTCCTGATTAGCAGAGGTGATGTGATTCTGGAAATGCCAACTATAGCAGCTTCTGTATCCTGATTTGGAGACAGCATAAGTTCCTGATTCAGTGGCTTCCTGATCGTGGAAGAGATGGCAGCTTCACAATGTTTCAAATTCTTGATTATAACACTGGCAGTATCTTCCCTGGGGGCTCAGTTCTGCTATATGGATTTAGTCATAGTTCCTGGAAATGCAAATAAGTCTCTTTCTTCAGTTCTCAAAACATGTCTGTAAGTAATCCATTTAGCACCTTACAGGATAAATCCTTTTTTTTTCCAGGATGGAATCTGTTATCTTAAACTGAACCCTGACTAACATACTACCCAATTTACTTTGAAATTGAAACTAAGGATAATACAAGAATGAAAAATGCTGTGTGAATGTCATTTATAGATACAGATTTAATAACCTAAATAAAATATTAATGAATCAAATCCAGCACAGGAGATGAACATAGAGGGGATCAAGCAGGTTTTATTTCAGAAACTCCAAAATGTCTGAAACACAGAAAATCAATTGATGTGATTCACCACATTTATAAATTAAAGGAGTAAATAATTATTTTAGTTAATGAAAAATGCATTAGAAAAAATGCAACATACATTCATGAGTTTTTTTAAGAGTACCAAGAATAGAAGAAAATGGGCTTATAGATCCTGAGACAAAAATTGAAGTTTTTTTCTTTTTTTAAAAAAAAGAAAAAAGAAGAAATGGGCTTAACTAACAGTCATCTTTTTAAACCTTCCACAAACATCTTATGTAATGATAAAATGCTAGAAATATTGTCTGTAGAGTCATAGATGATGTCCATTATAGACACTGCTTTTCAGTAATGTACTAGTGCTCTCAGACAATAAAATCTGAAAAGAAAAATAAATAAGAATTATAAATACTATAAATAATGAAGGATTTTATCCATATTTTTCCTTGCTCTCACTGTGTAGCAATAAGCCTATTGCTCTTCATGAATAGAATCAATCACCACTGCCAACACCTGAATTCCCTTTTGGTCTGGTTTGTCCAGTGGCATCAATTGTTCAAAATAGTCAGTTGGCAGCGGCCACTGTCAATACAGTTGAACTTTGCTTGTGCCTCCTGATGGTTACAGGAAATCTCTTTTAGATATTAAGTAATATCTCTTAGACATTAAGATCTCTGAACCAGTAAAAACTCGTGTTCTGAAGACACAATGCAAAAAATGTGTAAGTAGGCATTTGGTGTAATTTTATGAGCCACCATTTATAGTCATTGCTTCCCAAATCTACACATTCTGTTTATGAGAAAAACAGCCCATGTACTTATTACCAGTTCAGAGCATATAATGCATTATGCAAGACAATATCCTGACCTCCCAAGATATTGCTTTCCTGCCTGGCACTATAGGTGCTAGTCTTCAGTACAACATTTCGACAATCTATAAAGCAGGTGTAAGGGAACAATTGTAAACTGTAAAATAATTCCTTGGAGGCAATGCTGTGTGGGATACAATGACTGTGAATAAGATACTCAAAAATTTCAAGAAATAGTGCTGCAAACAGAAGCATGGCAGGCAGAGAAATCCAACTGAAATCCTTTCTAGGCACCTGCTCTCTACTTGTCCTAGTCCAGTTTATGGTACTGTTGCAGAAAGACCTAGGAGTGGCGCTTGCAATTCTCACCTCCTGGTATTTATATCTTCCTATAATCCCCTTCCCTTGAGTATGGTAGGGACCTGTGACTTGCCTCTAACCAGTAGACAGTAGGAAAGGTGATGTCACTCTTATGATTACGTTTGATTACATTATATGGCAAAGATGATGGATGTAATTCTTGTGATTAGATTGTTACCAAAGTCTCCATCTTAGCAGACTGGAGCTAGAAACTCTCCTTGCAGATTGGACTAGCTATGTAATTTGTGGGACCCACTGCAAAAGCAAAACCTGGGGCTCCTTTTTCAAAAATTACTAAGAATTTCAAAACAACTACAAAGGAGCCTTAAACCAAGTATGGGTCCTTCTAAGCACAGGAATATGTGACAGCATAGGATGTGTGCCCATAAAGCCAGCTTGGCTTGTGGGTTTGATGAAGTAAGTGGTCATGTTCTAAAAGACCATATGTCAAGGAGCTGTGGGAAGCCTCCAGACAAAAGCTAGCAAAAAGTCAGGGCCTTCAATCATACAGCCAAAAACTATGAATTTAACTTAGAATTGGACTCTCCCCTAATGAAGCCTCCAGACAAGAATGGAGTATGGCCAGCACCTTGATTACAGCCTTCCAAGAACCTGTGCAAAGAACTTAGCTAAGCCATGTCCAGACTTGTGACACGTAGAAACTGTGAAGTAATAAATGTGTTTTGTTACCAATGGCTAATTTTGTGATAATATTTATGCAGCAATAGAAAACTAATGGAGATGTCACATGAAAGATTGAAGATAAGTTCCTGCTGTTGGTAGGCCTTCAGGAGTAAAAATTGATGTTGCTGAGTCCATGCATGGCCTCCATCCCTGCAAGATTGATATTTTTTAATGAGCCTATTAAGAAAGCAATGGTGTGGTCATAGATAGAGGCTAACTGCCAGCCTCTTTGATTACTAAAAGCTTCCTCCACGGTAAAGACTTTTTGATGCACTTTCATTTGGGACAATATTCTCATATTCTGGATTCATAGGAAGACATCTATCCTTGTATTTTACTTTTCAAACTCCTTGTTTCTAAGACTCTAATCTTCCTCCTTCTAGTTCCATTAGCTAGTGACCATAAATGAGCACAGATTCTTGACTCAGGCTATGGTTTTCATGATAACTGGAAAATTAACTGGGATACTCAAAATTCTATCTGTCAAGAGGAATTCATTTTTCATGGTTCTTAAGAGCTAACCCTGATTAGGTTTGTAGGGAGGTGGTAGTCTACTTTCACCTAGTGCCAGCAAATTATGTGGATTCATCTGTTAACCAAGGTCAGAGATTTAGGTCATAGATAACTTGCCATGAGGTCATAAATGAAGTTGAGAGAAAAATGACAATGCGGCAGAAGTAGCACACTCAGAATATGAATCACATACACATGTATCCTTTTTGTGCCTCTAGATATTCACCGGCTCAGTTCCACATATACTACTTCCTTTTGATAGTGGACTGCTACTGGGCATGACTAACTTGGTACTTTAATTGATAACATGTGGTTCATCATGATCAGCTCAGATCAAAGATCAAGTAGTTATCTGGACTAATGGTCACGAATTTACTGTCTATAATTATGGTAATCATGCCAATTTGCCGTAGTGAGTAACTACTCTAATTTCTATCAACCTAAGATCTTCACATTCTCACTGAAATTAAGGGTGCCCTCAAGAGGTATTCCTAATTCATTTGTTTTCTTATTTATTTTTTATTTTTTTGAGACAGTGTCTTGTTCTATTGCCTAAGCTGGAAGGCAATGTCACAATCACGCCTCACTGCAACCTCAACCTCTTGGGGTCAAGTGATCCTCCTGCCTCAGCTTCTCGAGTAGCTGAGACCACAGGCACAAGCCACCATGCCCAGCTAATTTTATATTTTTCATAGAGATGGGAGTCTTGCTATGTTTCCTAGTCTGGTCTCAAACTCCTGGCCTCAAGCAATCCTCCTGCTTCGGCCTCCCAAAGTGCTGGGATTATAGGTATGAGCCACAATGCCCATGTAATGTATTTCTTGTTGTTGCTTATTGGGCAGCCACCTGAGCCACAGGTGGCTCAGAAAGACTCCCAAATTGTTTGTTTGTTTGTTTTTTAAAATAGAAACAAGGTCTTACTATATTGCCCAAACTGACCTCAAGCTATTGGCCTCAAGTGATCCTGCTGCTTTGGTCTCCCAAAGTGCTGGGGTTACAGAAGTGAACCACTGCACCCAGCCTACTGTCTAATGTATTTCTAACAGATTTGGCGAAGAGGTTATCTCTAAAACCCTCTTGAGGGATTTTATTAGGAGTCAGGAGAGCAGTATGCAAACAACAAATTACTCTAATATTTCTACCTCAAGATTTCTACCCAAGTGTTTTAATTCTTGTATCAATATCTTTCTTCTCTATAGTAGGTCCATTTCTGTTCATATGAGGTATAGTCTAGATTTTAGTCAACCAAACAAGAAAACAATTAAAACTACTCCCATATGTTTAAACTAGGATATTAAAAGCCTAATTTCTGACAAGGTTACCCATATTGGTAACTTCAGTTACTTCTTAAAATACATTCTTCCCTTATTTATGTCTATACATTAACCAAATCTTCTTTTCATCACTGAACTAAAATAATATTTTTCTTAAACTATTTTAAAGTATAAGTTTTGTCATCCTGGGGGTTATGCTATAATATCACTCCCTTAATACAAGCTCAAGTTGAGGATCTAGTTTTCATTATTGGTCTAGACATAATAACTATTAACAGTAGAGCAAGAACAGGACTGACTTCCTCCTGCAATATGACCTCCTTAGGTAAAGTTGTGACAGGGTTGTAAAGCAAGGTAAGAACAAACTCATGAGTCAAATGAAAGTAAGTGCTTCTGGAAGCAAGGGAGTCTCTATGAAGAGGAGTCAGTATTCTCTGAGTCAATAAAATTAAATCCTTTCATGTACCCCATTTTAGTCTGGGGGGACACTACTCTTTCGTTATCAAACTCTGACTTTCACATACTACACAAGACTGTGAATTCAGCTGAGTTTGGAATTGGGAAACCTACATAATTAAAATTTGACTATCTCAACCCTGTGGCTGCAAGAAAGGAGATATTCTTTTAGTTGGTTTTCAATCTATGCCCTAGAATTTTGAGAATGTCATTCTTTTCTTTATTTAGTTGTTCAGCTTCTTTAGAAACAACACCTCCAGTCCATTTCTGATACCAGTTTATAACAGTGAGGATTTTTAGCTAGAAACAAAAAATAACCAAGTTCAACTGATGAAGGCAGAATAGGACATTATTATAAGGATTTGGGGGTAGTTCATAGAATCATTAGGAAGCCTAGACAGTTCGGGACAGGGCTTTGCACCAAAAACAATGCTCAAAATCACACCATAGAAATGATCTAAAGAGAACCCCACTGTGGCCTTCAGCAAACAAAAGTGGTTGCAACCTGCACTGCACAGAGAACTGGCTCTGTGTACTAAATGCCACCAATAGCATAGCTTCCATTACTGATACAAAGTTCAGTCCTGCTGCAACCATCAACACGCTGTGCAGAGTCCTTTCTTCCGATGCACTGGCTCTCAATTTCAAGTACAGAAACAAGACCATGTGCCCACATCCTAGGTGCAAAGGAAGCTCAGGAAGCAAGTATTTGGCACTTTCAGTGTTTATAGTGGAAAACAGGGTCAGTCTCCCACCATACTCATAAAATGGAAAGTTCCCAAAACATAGGCATATTAGTTGATGAGCAGCCAAAATGAATTACAAATGTGAGGTGCGATTAAAATTGTGTGTCCCATATGTACCCTATTATACATAAATTCGATCTCTAGAATTTCTAATGCAATTCTTACACAAATGCGAGACAAAAACAAAGACTTTTTTGAGCATTGTATGTAATAACAAACATGAAAAGAAATCAAATGTCATTGGTAGAGGATTAGATAAATAGGTTGTGATATGCTAATATGATTTTTTAATTTAGGTATTGAGAAATACAGTTTTTTATATATATGATTTTTTTTTTTTTTTGAGAGGGAGTCTCGCTCTGTTGCCCAGACTGCAGTGCAGTGGCGCGATCTCAGCTCACTGCAAGCTCCGCCTCCCGGGTCCACGCCATTCTCCTGCGTCAGCCTCATGTGTAGCTGGGACTACAGGTGACCGCCACAACGCTCAGCTAATTTTTTTGTATTTTTTTCAGTAGAGATGGGGTTTCACCATGTTAGCCAGGGTGGTCTCCATCTCTTGACGTTGTCATCTGCCCGCCTTGGCCTCCCAATGTGCTGAGATTAGAGGCGTGAGCCACCGCGCCTGGCCCCATATATCAATTTTTAAAAGACTGCCTTTGAGGTGCTCCCAAAGGAGTGGGAGGATAAACACGTAAGTATATCATTAGGACATGTATAATGTATCAAAGCCTCAAATGGTATGGGACTGAGGTGGTGCTGTTAGAAGAGTCTGCCTGTGCTTGTGGAAGGGACATCACAGAGGAAAAAGATACATATGTAAGTTAGGATTTAAAAGATATACAAGAATGTATGATGTAAAAGAGGAGTGGTACATTCCAGGCAATGCAAATTATATTTTTAAAGTCACTAAAGTTTGTTATAGCACAATGTTTTTCTGAAAAGTAAGTGTTTGTCATGTTTGATATTAAACAACAAGGACTTGATGGCAGTGTTGTAGCATGAGGGAAGACTCCAGGAAGAAATTTTAAGTTTCTAGGAACTTCTCTTCAACCTCAAACTAAAGTAAAACAAAAAGTAAACAAAATAGCACAAAACACTCCAATTTTTGTCCCACTTCAAACTGCTATGGTCACATTACATTATTGTATCACTGAAAAACTTTACTACAAAAAACAGTTATAATTTGGCAAATCAAAGATAAATAATTTTTTCACAGAAAACCAGTCACTAATACTGTAGTTACTTTTTCAACTTAAGAAGAAAAAAAAACTTTTGAAAATATTGCCATCTAGTGGCTTCAAACTGGAAAAAAATTAACTATACTTAAGTGAATCATTCAACCATGTTTCCTAGGAAAAGTTTCCTTACCAGTTTTTAAATAAACAAATATTACATTTGTGTCTCTGCTTTAAAAGAAAGGGCTCAATTTAGGCTACTAGGTTTCAAACGTTTCCTTCATCATTTACTAGCTGGATGACCACAGGCAAGTTGCTTAATCTCTGTAAAATGCACATAATAATAGTAACTACCTGCCAGAGTTGTTAAGGAGAATTAATGAGAAGATCCTAATAAAGTTGTTTAGCTCAGCATGTTACTCATGTTATACACCCAATGGGTAATAATAATTATATTGCCCAAGGGGGAGTTGCAAAACATGTGGGTTGTTAGTAGGATTGCAGTTTGAGTGATACAGTATTTAAAATGACAGTACTTTTGTTGGCAGTTTGGGTTAGACCGTTTTGAAGCAGTAGAAACATTGTAATGGTATATTGGTATATTGTCGGTATCTAGATAGCAGCTTTCAATAACTGGCATTCTCTAATTTTGAAAGATCCTTGAATCAAATTATGATTATGATTTACTGTTACAATATTTGTAAAGTCCAGTTCATCCCTGATTTGATCTCTTTGCTATTCTATAAGAAAATATACATCTTCTATAAAAGTATATATGGAAGTGGAGGAAAAGGCAGCTTTACCAGTTGGTCAAAAAAATTGAGGCTCATATAGGATGCAACCAGCCTTAAAACTTCCTGTCATGGAGACAAGGCAGATGAAACTGGTTCTTTCTATTTATGACATTATTTGAGCTATAGTAGTGCTATGACTTATTTTATCTTCAAGACAGTCCTTGAGACTCAGTTTAACTTAATTTCACCTGTCCAGTGAAGCAGAAACAGCATGATTGTTAAAATGTGTTTGACAAAAATGTCTCTTGAGATTTTCAAGGATATGACGATAAAATGTTTATGATACCACCACTGAGAATTTGCAGTTAGGCAATCAGCACTATTCATAGTATTAATGGGCTGGAATCAGTCTTGGGGGGAAGAAAGCATGCCACAAAAGTCCATCATGAACACCCCTTCTTGGATGTTTTTATCAAAAACTTGGATAAATTGAAAACTTGTTTATTCTAAGTTGTAGAATATTTTGGGTGGATAGGTTTTGTAGGCAGCCTTTAAGATGGCTCCAGTCATTCCTGCCATTCCAGTATTCACACTTTTGTGAAATCCCCTCCCCTTGTATGTGAACTGCACCTAGGAACTCACTTCTAATCAATATAATACAGCACGAGTGATGGGTGTCACTTCTGAAATTAGGTTACAAAAAGCCTGTGGCTTCCATCTTGCAAATTCTTTCTTCTTCCTCTTGTTGACCAACTGTGATATAACCTAGTTACTAAGTTGTGAACTGCCCACCTGTCGAGGAACCAAGGGGGACCTCTGGCCAATAGTCCATTAGGGACTGAATCCTGCCAATAACCACATGAGAAACTCAGAAGCAGATTGTATTTCAGTCAAGTCTTCTGATGAGACTGCAGCCCAAGCCAACTGCTTTATTATATCTTGGGAAAGAACTCAAGGCAAAGGTACCAGACAAATCAATGCCCTGGATTCCAGACCCACATGTTAGATAAAATATTTTGTATTTTAAGCCACTAAATGGTAGGGCTATTTGTTACACAGCAACAGATAACTAATACAGTTCACCAGAGGTTGGCAAATTACAACCTGTGGGCCAGATCTGGTCTGAGGCTTGTCATTGTATGGCCCTTGAGCTAAGAATGGTTTTTACAACTAAAATAGTTTTTTTGTGTTTTATTTACTAGAAGAAAAGGAATACTACATAAAAAAGACCCATAGCCCACAAAACCTAAAACCTTTACTAGCTTTTCACAGAGAAAGTTTTATAACTCCTGCAGTAAATAATATGATCGATGACAGAATCAAGATTCAAAATGATTGCCTTAACTGACTAGAATAAAGAAGTGAACTAAATGAGATAAAACTTGGCAGTCGTTAATACAAAGTTCTGTTATTAGGTTCAAAAATTCAATCTCCAAGTTATAGGATAATGATTATGTGACAAAGATTGACAGATTTTAGTGGATTCCAGGCTCACAAAGAAATAAAATATAATGTGATGCTTAAAAGTTAATATAATCTAACTTTGCATTAACATCCAGCTGATAAAAGAATGTTAGCTCAAGACTACTCTATATGAGTCAGAGCATATGTGAAGTATTTTAACATGAATCATTTAAAAACTGTTTAGAGACAGTGGAAATGGTTTTTGTATAAGGCTCTTCAAATGTATTTCCTTAACTTACTGCAAAATGCATTTTTTTTTCATCAGCATGGTAGGTGAAACCACTGGTATCCAAAATTATGCATTTTATCGGTAGTAATCTCTGTATTTTTAAACAGCTCCTCCTTTGATATCTATTTGTATTTTACAATAGGTTTATATTTTTCTTTCTTTCTGTTTTCTTTACATGTATTCCCAAAAAAGTAGGGGGAAAGGAAAGACAACCAAGGATGCGCATGTATTTGAGAATGGAGATTGGAGGTTGGTGTATTTAAGAGTGTTTTGTCCTACATGTCTTCTTTAATCTCTTGAAATTTGGTCTATCTCTATTTATGTTGGCCTATTCTATACACATGTATATATATCTCTTCAGATAAATCCTAGAGCTTTGAGGTAAAAGTCACTGCACAATAAAATGCTTCTAGAAACAAGCAAAAAGCAGACAATCTTCACTAATTCTGAATTCACATTTTTGCATGTTATGAATGAGGAGCATAGAGACTAACCAAATTGTTACAGCTCATTTGAGTTCAAAGTGTTTTGAAGGCTGACTGGTGATATAATGTACCCATAGATGCAATTAGCAACATTCATTCCTTATTTACAGTAAAATCTACTGTCTCCTCACTTTTCTAGAGAACTACTTCAGTTTATTTTAACTTCATGGGTCACAATTCTTTGTTGTTTACTGTTATCCCAGAGAAATTGTTTTAAATGTATCAAGCAGTGCCTGACTCAGATTCAGTGGCTTCTTCAGCTTCCATGCCAGCCAGGAGGACAATCAAAGAGTACTGCTGGCAAAAATAGAATTTGGTGCTGAACCCTGAAAAGCAGAACTGTGGAGGCACTAATCAGATTCCTCTGAGGAAGAGTATTTCTGCCTCAAAATGTGAAAAGTGACTGCTATTTTCATACTCTAGAGGGAGGTGCAGACTAGAACTAAACTGACTCAGTATGGTGAAAATACAAGAGAGATGAAAAGAAAAGATGATACACACAAAGGAGTGTAGAGAATTGCAGTGATAACGCTTCTGCTTATATTAAATCACTATTTGAGTGAAATTACTTAAATACTTAAGGTTAAAATTTAAATCTCAAATCTTTATTTGGGTAATACTCACATTTGACTTTCTTTTGTACTACAAGTCCCACAGTGGTAGTCTGCAACAAAAAATTCCTTTCTAACTTTTAAATCATATATCATGATATTCTACAAAAACCTTTAACCACCAAGGGTTTAGGTGGAAATCATAATGTGTTAAGTCTCTTAATGATAAGCGCCTCCATAAGAAATTTATTTCTTATAAATTTGAATTTGGCTGCTAGGAGATGCAAGGGGAAAAAATGGTTTTTTAAGTTGTTTTAAGAGTTTAGTAAAAAGAAACATAAAAATGGTAAGTCAATAGATTGGTCTGCTTGTTAGAAAGAAAACTGAAAACATAGATGGCCATTGCATTTGTTGATTTATTACAAAGTAACTTAACAGAGATTATTTGAAGTCTCTATATGTTTAGAAGATGAGTCAATGCTCAATAAGATTTCACTTGTGCAAGAATTGGAAAACCACAGATCCAGAAAATACTCTTTTTGGCATGAGATACATAGTTATGTGGCTACTGCATCTTCATTTTAAATGAGTGTCCTCAGCTACCATGTACTAGCCATAACAGATTCATGGACCAATTAGAGATGAAATACTTCCAAAATTAGTATTGCTTCATGTCTATCTTATCATTTAATTATTACAAATATGCTATTATTTATATTAATTTATATTATTAAATATCATTATACAATTTTATATCCATATAACACTGAATTTGCCTTTATTCTTCTGATTTTTATGAAGTAAACAAACAAAATGGCAGTAAAGAAAAAGAAATATGATTGTCATGCCCATCACTAACTCAGTCACTATTTCTTTTCCCTTGTTTCCTTATTATTGTGCCCATATCATGCAGTTTAAATTATTGCTTTCATAATAGACAAAATGTTATGCTTTAGCTTTTTAACTAAAATTATACCAAAAATGCTTTTCTCCTTGCCACATGGACGCATAATTAACATCTCAATGTACAGACATTCAGAGACTATAAATGAGAAAGTGTATCACCTGCGGAAGGCCAGGCGCCATACACAAGGTGCCACTTACCTTGGCAAATTCCTCACTGTCCCTCCATCCTTACAGGCTGACACACAATTTGTTCTCTGTCCCAGAATTGATAGAATTCACGGATATCAATTTTAGCAAGCCTCAAAGAGACTAAAAAACAATGAAACTAAAACAGCAATTTATAAATTTACATTGAGAAGTATGCCCATCAAGGTTACCTCCCTGTGTTTGCTTTGACCTATCACATATTCTCCCTCTAGACAAGTTACATGGATGTCTAATAATGAGGTTGGCTGAGCAATTTGGCCTCCAAAAAAAAGGAGTCTCTAATATAATTTGAATGCCTATCTCCATAATAGTTTCAAGCACTTCAAAGCAAGATAAAGTCCTAGTCAGTGCTGGATGAGCACACTTGTTTTGTCTTCAAGACTCCTTTTTTGTTGTTGTTGTTGTTTCCATTGTTTGCAACTTTGTCCTTAATTGACACATTCTTTCATTGAATGTGGCGGTAAATTCATTCTGGTTACAGTTTTATACTTTGTGCTTGGGAGCCATTCTCTCTCTTCTGCCTTAATCCACCAGTATGCTTTGATTTTACTGCCTCCCACTTGCAAAAAAAAAAAAAAAGAAAAGAAAAGAAAAGAAAAAAGTGTATATATATAAAATTTTTTTAAACCTTAGTTATTGAGAAACACCTCACTTTTTTTTTTTTGAGACAGTCTTGCTTTGTCACCTAGGCTGGAGTACACAGGCACGATCTTGGCTCACTGCAGCAACCTCCTCCTCCCAGATTCAAGCAACCCTCATGCCTCAGCTTCCTGAGTAGCTGGGACTACATGCAAGCACCATCACAACCAGCTAATTTTTGTATTTTTAGTAAAGACGGGGTTTTGCTATGTTGGTGAGACTGGTCTTGAACTTCTGGCCTCAAGTGATCTGCCCTCCTCAGCCTTCCAAAGCACTAGGATTACAGGCATGAGCCACCACACCCAGCCAAACACCTCTATTGTCCTTCATGTATTCTAAATATTACAGGCATGAGCCATCACACCCAGCTAAACACCACTGTTGTCCTTTATGTATCTCAAATATTTCCTACAAATGGCAGCATAATATTCCATTGAGTTTCTGCATCACAATTTATTTAAGCAATTCTCTATAATTGGCCATTTATAATTTTCCTTCCTCATCCTATGAAATCATAATGCATATCATTTTTTTCTTCTTTGACATTTTTCACAAGAATTTACATAATTCCCATATTATAAAATCAAAGGGAGAGGATTCTGTGTAACTACTTATATTTACTGCCTAATAACTTCACAAATGGTTTGAGCAGTTTATACTGACGTCAGGAAATATAACAAATTCAATTTAACCTCATCATTAGTCATTTTATTTTTCTTAAATATTTGCTATGTTAATAGGAATAAAAGTATCTTATTTTAAACTATATTTTAATTACTATTGAAATTGAACATTATTAATCTCATTATTAACTTTTTGTTAAATAAATCAAATAGTCTGTTATTTTTAAGACAGTATTAAGCTAATCACTTTGTATGAACTCTTTTATGACATAGATATTGTTTCTGTCAATACTGAGGCTAATACTTTTTCGATTAATTTTTTAAATTTAAAATATTCAGATTTTTAATGTCTTATAAACCTTTTCAAATTGTAGACAAACCATTTGATTTTTTATATTCATTTTTTAAATAAAATCTTCCTCATTGTTTTAAAATACCAGATTTGTCATATATTAAAAAAAATTATTACATATAGTCAGCTTGCCTCTCCAGTATTCCATAGCAGATTTTTCAACCATCCTGAATAACGAATCAAGCGCTATTACCTCATTTTCTACTATATACTACATAGAGTTGTCCTTGAAAGAAGCAGCTTAATTTATAACCAATGCTTAAAATCAATACTTCCTCTTTTGTGAATTTTGATTGATGCTTACGTTCAAAACTATTATCTGTTTTCTCTGTTCATTGTGTTTTAATACGCATAGTCTGTCTTTCCCCACTGAGGTAGCACAACTCAATTTTAGTTGTTATAGGGAATTACTGGCTATCTCTTTGAAGTGCTCTCCACAGGACTCTCCAGAGTTATTTATGTAGACTGGATCTTTATAGGCTTCTTTTTCTGAATATATATCATATCATATCATAATATATATTACATTTTGGTTGCTTAAATTATTTTGCATGTCAATAGTCTAAAATTATCCCCAAACTAGAACTGGTGCAATGGCTCACAGCTGTAATCCCAGCACTTTGGGAGGCCAAGGTGGGTGGATCATTTGAGGTCCAGAGTTCAAGACCAGCTTGGCCAACATGGTGAAATCCTGTTTCTACTAAAAATACAAAAGTTAGCTGGGCATGGTGGTGTGTGCCTGTAATCCCAGCTACTCAGGAGGCTGAGGCAGGAGAATCACTTGAAGGGGGTGGGGGGCAGGGGATGGAGGCTGCCGTGAACCAAGGCCATGCCATTGCACTCCAGCCTGGGCAACAGAATGACTCTGTCTCAAAAAAAACGTTAAAAAAATAAAAAATATATAAAATTATCCCCAAACTAAAATTAGACATATTGAAATATGTTAAATATAATATTCTTGAAAGGATGGTAAATTATTTCTTTACTTGTATCACCTATCAAACTCTACAGATAGAAAAATTGGGGGAGGGAGAGAAGAAGAGAGGGAACAAGAGAGAATGAGAATAAAACAGTCATAAAACTTTTTATAGCATATAAATGAAAATATAAGTTGTATTTCTTATATTATAGGTAAATGACTACTGTTTTCACTTCCAAGATAGATGACTCTCTACTATTTCAGATTAAAAAACTCTATGTGAGGTTCTGATCAAACTTAGACATTCTGCAGTGTAAGGTATGATTTTGTATATCTTCCAATCCTTGTATTCCCATGTTCTAAAAACAGGAACGTGTAGATTTAGATATATGCTGCCCAGGGCAACAAAGAGAGTCTTTCAACTATGCAGGCAAGTCTTTTCCTGTTAGTCTGGTTTCTTCTAGGTCACTAAAACTCATGCTTGTCTCTAAGTTGTCACAATGTGCATAAGTGGCATAGTTCATGCCTGCAGAAAAGGGAAATGAGAAAAAAAATACGATAGAATAACAAGAGAACCTGGATTAACAACTCTAAAATAATTAAGGCACTTTGGGGTGAGAACAACTAGAATTTAAAAAGGGAGATATTGCTGCAATTTATCACTCTTCAGAGCAATAGGAGTAAAAATTGGGGGTTCAGGCTGGGAGGTGGAAAAAGAAGTGAAATATTATGATGTCTACAATATTACTGAGTCTGATCACGACTATGTTTAAATAATCCCTAGAATTTACCCAGTGTAGTCAAATCACCTTGGAGGACAATGTTTTTTAAGTCTGGACCATCCTCAACAAACATGGTTAAAGGTGGAATTTCACACCTAGAGATAAACAATACAGTTTTTCAGTAAGTTGTTTGGGCCAATAGATGACTTTGTTTGCAACAAAAAGTACTGCAGTCAGGTCCCCTTGTAACATTTTAGTCAACGATGAACCTCATATATAACAGTGGTCCCATAAGATAATAATACTGTATTTTTACTGTAGCTGTTCTATGTTTACATATGTTTAGATACACACAAATACTTACCATGGTGTTACAATTGCCTACAACAGTCATGTACAGAAACATGCTGCACAGATTTGTAGCCTTGAAGCTATAGGCTATACCACCTAAATTTGTGTAAGTACACTCTATTATGTTTGTATAATGACAAAATCACATTTCTCAGAATGTCTCCTTGTTGTTAAGACGTATAACTATATTTGCCTTGTGAACATGGAACCAGCAGAAAACAAGTTACTGATTGACGTAGTTGATTTTCTTATTTTGGGTTTTACACAATCCCTAAAACCCTGATTGAAGAAAAGATTTTTAAAAGAGAAATCTGCCAAAATATATATGTATATTAAAAGAGTTTTGATAAGCACCTGTAACTTAAATTCTCAATAAGACATGATTTGCCCCTAAATATCCTGTGGAAAGTAAGTCGTTTTTAAAACATCTATTCTTGTTTTTAAAATATAAAATCTTAATTGTCATGGCCATAAAATTATCTGGAAAATATACACTTTTTGTTATTTATAAGTATATGATCTTCAGTTAAAAAAAAAAAAACCAAAATTTCAGCCTTTAAAGTTTATGCATTAAAATAATTTTTTTCATAAATGTTTCATTATGCCCTTTTCTACATGTTCCAATTTCAAGTTGAAGTTGAGATAGAGGGACTGTGTAGAAGTTGTACAAACTGTTGCTAATCTAATCTTCTTTAAAAAATGTTATCAACAATGAATCCCTATTCCCAGCCACCTCCAGTCTAAACTACTTCTCAGGGTCCTAGAGTCTTGATATCTGGGCCTAACTTTCCTACTTTGTTTCCAATAATCCTGAGTGCTCCTCTTGTATCCTGGTTAGGTTTACCAAATTCATTCATTCAATAAATGTCTGTTGAATCCTTACCATGTGGCAAGCACCACAATGGAATGATGGTGCAGGCTCCAGAATCAGGCAGATCAGGTTAAAATATGAGTTTTACCCCTTACTGTGAGGTTCCTTAACCTGCATTTGCCTCTGTTTCTTATCTGTCGAAAAGGAACAATAAAGCATCATAGGATTCTTGTAAAGATTAAAGGAAAGAATGCATGTCAAGCGCATAAAACAGTTTCTGGCACATGGCTCCACAAATGTTAGATGTGGTTATTAGGGATCTTACAGTGAAACAGAGAAACAAAAAATTAAAACAAAATCGGGTGCTATGCCAGGGGAAGTTCAGGATGTTATGAAAGGGACAAAATAGCAACTACATTATCAGAAAAGGTTTCCTAGAAGAAGAAACCCTAAAATGTAAGTAAAAGTCAGCTTGGTGATAGGAGAAAGGAGCGGTCTATGGAAGAAGAGCTATATGTGAAAAGGCCCAGGAATGCATTAGCATGATAATTATGGGATACAGAGAAATTCAGTACAGCTAAGGAATGAGAGATAAGGCCAGAGAAAAGGAGCAGGATCCAGGTCAAAAGATTCTTTAAGAAATTTTTTTGTTTGTTTGTTTTAGAGACAGAGTCTGTCCCCCAGGCTGGAATGCAATGCCTTGATCATAGCTCACTGCAGCCTCAAACTCCTGGGCTCAAGGGATCCCCCCACCTCAGACCCTTGAATAGCTGGGACTACAGATGTGCACCACCCTCCTTGGCTAATTTAAAAAAAAAAAATTCGTAGAGACATGGTCTTACATGTTGCCCAGGCTGGTCTTAAGCTCCTGTCCTCATGTGATCCTCCTGATTGCCTGAGGAGGCCTCAGCCTCTCAAAGCATTGGGGTCACAGGGATGAGCCACTGCGCCTGGCTTCTTTAAGGAATTTTCAACCTCATACCAGGAGAAATGAAAAGCAGTCTGAGGGTTTTAAGAAGAAAAGCAATTTGATTCTGCTCAGGTTTGAAAATACGTGGCTGTTGCTCAAATGCAGTGGCTCATACCTGTAATCCCAGCACTTTGGGAGTCCAAGGCAGGCAGATCACTTGAGATCAGGAGTTCGAGATCAGCCTGGCCAACATGGTGAAACCCTGTCTCTATTAAAAATACAAAATTAGCCAGGCATGGTGGCAGGCGCCTGTAATCCCAGCTACTTGTGAGACTGAGGCAGAATTGCTTGAACCTGGGAGGCAGAGGTGCAGTGATCCCAAATCACGTCACTGCACTCCAGCCCAGGCAACAGAAGGAGAGTGTCTCAAAAAAAAAAAAAAAAAAAAAAAAAAAAAAAGAAAAGAAAAGAAAGAAAAGAAAGAAAGAAAAAGAAAAGAAAAAACAAAAAGGAAACGAGAAAAGAAAAGAAAATAGTGGCTGCAGAACAGAGATTGGATTATAGAAAAAAGAAAGAGAGAGAGAGAGAATAGAAACATTTCTTGTGTCCTACCATCATGATATGCCCTGCCAGCCTTCAAAGGCCAGATAGTTACCACATTCTTTGTTAAGCCATTCTTTACTGCCAAACCTTTTAGTTTTTTATTGATGCATAAGAGGTATATACTTTTTTCAGGATACAAGTGAAAATTTAATACATTCATATAATTTTTTTTTTTTTTTTTGAGACAGAGTCTCGCTCTGTCGCCCAGGCTGGAGTGCAGTGGCCGGATCTCAGCTCACTGCAAGCTCCGCCTCCCGGGTTTACGCCATTCTCCTGCCTCAGCCTTCCGAGTAGCTGGGACTACAGGCGCCCGCCACCTCGCCCGGCTAGTTTTTTGTATTTTTTTTTTAGTAGAGACGGGGTTTCACCATGTTAGCCAGGATGGTCTCGATCTCCTGACCTCGTGATCCGCCCGTCTCGGCCTCCCAAAGTGCTGGGATTACAGGCTTGAGCCACCGCGCCCGGCACATTCATATAATTTTTAAAGAGCAAATCAATGTAATTAGAAGATCTATCATCTTAAATGTCTTTATGCTAGAAACATTCAAATTGTTCTCTTCTAGCTATTTTAAAATATACAACAAATTATTGTAAACTAGTCACCCTACTGATATATCAAACAGTAGGTCTTATTTCTCCTATCAAATTGACCCATTATCAACCTCTCTCCTTCCTCTTCTCCCCACTACCCTTCCTAGCTTCTAGTAACCACCAAACTGTTCTCTATCTTTATGAGATCAACTTTTTTAGCTCCCAAATATGAGCGAGAACATGTGATATTTGTCTTTTTGTAGTTGGCTTATTTCACTTAATATGATTTCCAGTCTGTTCATGTTGCGGAAATGACAAGATTTCATTTTCTTATGGCTGAATAATATTCCATTGTGTATATACACACCCCATTTTCTTTATCCATTTATCCACTGAAGAATACTTACGTTGAGTCCATATTTTGGGTATTGTGAATAGTGCTGCAATAAACATGGGAATGCAGGTATCTCTCGGATATATTGATTTCCTTTCTTTTGAATATGTTACAGGATTCCTTCGTTTCGGCTTCGCCAGCCAGAAATCTCTGCAGCTGCCGTGACCTCTGCCCAGGGACTGGCTCGGGCCTGCCGGCCTCACTCTGCTCACTCGGCTTGGCAGGCTGCACTTGGCTCACACGTCCCACACCTGAACAGGAACTCTGCAATCAGTCTACAGCTGGACCAGGAGTGCCGTGGAAGGTTTTCACGTTGGTTGCCGGAGTCTAGATGAGGGGAATCTGGTGGTGTCCAAAAGCTCAGAGATGCCCGCAACCGCGGAGCCCCAAGGGGCATTACAGCTTTTGCCCGGGGAGTCCTGAGGTCTGAGCCCCCAAGAAATGTTGTGGGTTTTGTATTAATAGTTTGGCAACCCAGCCAGGAGGGAATGGCGCCTAACTGCTTTGCTTCTTCACGCCTACATCTACGCAAACAGGGGCATGTTATAGCTCTCTCCACTGCCCGCAGCTTGGTGGATGGGGGCATGTCACAGCTCTCCCTGCAGCCCAAAGCTAGGTGAATGAAGGCGTGTTATAGCTCTCCCCGCTGCCCACAGCTTGGAGGACAGGGGCCTGTTACAGCACATTCGTTTCTGCTGCTGCAGCTCGGCAAACTAGGGTGTGTGGTGCCCAGCTGTGTTTTTACTCCCCTAGCTCGTTGAGCAGGAGTGCGTGTTACAGCTCTTTTTGTACCATTTGATGTGTTCCAGGTTCTTGTCCTGTGACCAAGAGGAATGAGGTAGGTGGACACTGGAGAGTGAGCAAGGCAGAGAATAATTTTATTGAGTAACAGAAAAGCTCTAAACACAAGAGAGGACCCAAAGTGGGTAGCCATCTGTGAGACTGAGTCCAGGGTTTTTATGGGTTCAGAATGGGGGAGTGCATGCTGATTGATCCATGGGCAGGCCTGGAAAAAGCACCATTCCAATTGGCCAAAAGGCATTGAGAAAGTTTTCACTCTGGTGGGGGACTCTACCCAGAACTAACAGCTCAGTTTTCAGGCTTCAGGTTGTCCTTGGCTTGAAGGTCAGATTTCACTAAGGACCCATCCTTGTCTGCCTAAGAACTTTGTCTGTCTCCTGTTGCTATCAAATACATACCCAGTAGTGGACTTGCTGGATTATATAGTAGTTCTATTTTTAGTTTCTTGAGGAACCTCCATACAGATTTCCATAATGATTATACTAACTTGCATTCCCATCAACAGTGTACAAGGATTCCCCTTTCTCTACATCTTCACCAGCATCTACTATTCCTTGTCATTTAATAAAACACCATTCTAACTGGAATGAGATGATATCTCATTGTGGTTTTGATTTGCATTTCTCTGATGATTAGTGATGTTTACCATTTTTGATATACTGTTGGCTATTCATATATCTTCTTTTGAGCAATATCTCTTAGAAAGTTTTGCCCATTTTTAAATCTTTTTTTTTTTTTTTGCTGTTGAGTTGTTTGATCTCCTTATACATTCTGGTTATCAATCATTGTTAGGTGGATAGTTTGTAAATATTTTCCACATTCTGTGGGTCATTACTTTGTTGATTGTTTCCTTTGCTGTGCATAAGTGTTTTAGCTTAATGTGATCCTATGTATTTTTGCTCTGGTTGCCTATGCTTTTGATGTCTTACACAAAAAATTTTTATGCAGACCAATGTCCTGGAGCATTTCTCCAATGTTTTTTGAATAGGAGGTTCATAGTCTCATGTCTTGAATTTAAGTCTTTAATTCATTTTGATTTTTGTATATGTTGAAGTGTGTCCAGTTTTATTCTTCTGCATATGGTTATCCAGTTTTTCCAACACCATTTGTTGAAGAAACTGTCTGTTCTCTGTCATACGTTCTTGGATCCTCTTTGGAAAATGCATTGGCTGTAAATTCATGGATTGATATTTAGGTTGTCTATTACATTTCATTGGTCTATGTGTCTGTTTTTATACCAATGCCATGATGATTTGGTTACTATAGCTTTGTAGCATTATTAATTTTTCTGAGACGGGGTCTTGCTCTGTTGCCGAAGCTAGAGAGGAGTGGCATGGCATGATCATAGTTCACTATAGCCTTGAACTCCTGGGCTCAAACAATTCTCTTGCCTCAGCCTCATGAGTAGCTGGGACTACAGATACATGCCACAGTGCCTGGCTAATTTTTATTGTATTTCATTTTTTGTAGAGATGGGATCTTGCTATATTTCCCAGGCTGTTCTAGAACTCCTGGCCTCAAGCAATCCTCCTGCCTCAACCTCCTATAGTGTTGGGATTACAGGTGTGAGCCCCTGCACCTAGTCAGATGAGGACTTATTGTAGCTTCAATCTCATTACTTGTTATTGGTTGTTGAGGTTTTCTATTTCTTCATAGCTCGATCTTAGTAAGTTGGTTGTGTGCAGAAATTTATCCATTTATTCTAGGTTTTCCAATTTGTTGGCACCTAGTTGATCATAATAGTCTCTAATGATTCTTTGTATTTCCATGATATCAGTTGTTAGGTCTCCTTTTTCATTTCTGATTTTATTTGTGTCTTCTCTTTTTTCATAGTCTCACTAAAGGCTTGTCAATTTTATTTATTTTTTCAGAAAACCAACTTTTTGATTCATTGATCTTCTGTATTGTTTTTTAGTCTCACTTTCATTTATTTATGCCTGATCATTGTTCTTTTCTTCCATTAATTTTGAGTTTGGTTTGCTCTTGCTTTTCTAGTTCCTTGAAGTGGGTTGTTTGGTTGTTTATTTGAAGCCTTTCTACCTTTTTGATATAGGTGTTTATTGCTATAAACTTCCCTCTTAGTACTATTTTTGCTGTATCCCATAGATTTTCGTATAATATAATCCTATTTTGTTACAATACATTTTTTAGCTTCTTCTTAATTTCTTCATTGGTCCATTGGTCATGCAGGAGCATGCTGCTTAATTTCCACGTGTTTATACAGTTTCCAAGGGTCCTCTTATTATCGATTTCAAGTTTTATTCCATTCTGATCAGAAAAGATATCTGATATGATTTCCACTTTTTGTAATTTGTTGAGATTTGTTTTGTGGATGAAGATATAGTCTATTTTGGAGAATGTTCCATGCACTCAGGAAAAGAATGTGTATTTTGTAGCAGTTGGCTAACATAGTCTGTAAATGTCAGTTAGGTGTCTAGGGTCTAGTGTATAGTTTAACTCTAATGTTTCTTTGCTGATTTTCTTTTTTTTTATTTGAAGATATTTATGCAGAACTAAATATGAGTGATCATACCCATGACACAGCACTCAGGAGGTCGTGAGAACATGTGCCCAAGCTGGTCGGGGCACAGCTTGGTTTTATACATTTTAAGGAGACATGAGACTTCAATCAAATACATTTAAGAAATACGCTAGTTTGGTTCAGAAAAGTGGGAACACTCAAAGGGTGTGGGGCTTCCAGCTTATAGGCAGATTTAAAATTTTTCTGGTTAACAATTGGCTGAGTTTATCTAAAGACCTGGGATCAATAGAAAGAAATGTCTGGGTTAAGATAAGGGGTTGTAGAGACCAAAGTTTAATTATGCAGATGAGTCCTCCAGGTAGCAGGCTTCAGAGAGAATAGATTGTAAATGATTCTTATCAGACTTAAAGATCTGTGTTGATGTTAATGCTGGAGAGGTATAATGAGGTATGTCTGATCCCCACTTCCCATCATGGCCTGAAACAGTCTCTCAAGGGAATTTTTTTTTTTTTTTTAGATGGAGTTTCACTCTTGTTGCCCATGCTGGAGTTCAATGGTGCGATCTCAGCTCACCGCAACCTCTGCCTCCCAGGTTCAGGCGATTCTCCTGCCTCAGCCTCCCAAGTAGCTGGGATTACAGGCATGTGCCACCATGCTCGGCTAATTTTTTATTTTTAATAGAAACGGTGTTTCTCCATGTTGGTCAGGCTGGTCTCAAACTCCCAAACTCAGGTGATCCGCCCACCTGGGCCTCCCAAAGTGCTGGGATTACAGGCATGAGCCACTATACCCAGCCTCTCAGGTTAACTTTTAAGAGTAACCTTGCCAAGGAGAAAACCCATTCAGATGGTTGGGAGTCCTTAGAATTTAATTTTTGGTTTACATTTTCCCCCTTCTGGCCAAGATTTGCCAGAGGCAACATCAAAGGCCAGCAAATCTTTATTTTGTCCCATAGTGGTGGCCAGGGTGGCATAGCTGCCTGCCCCAGGTCCATCTTGTCCCTCAGTGGGACTCCCTACAGCCAAGGGCCTTAAGAGTCAAAAGACTTATAGCCAACTAATTGTTCTAGGCCAGATAGGAATGGATGTGGACAGGCATACAGTACCTCTTAAAATTATTATTTTTAAGTAAAAAGCCAACAAACAAAAACCAAAAGGCAAAGTTACAAAACTAATTTATTTTTAACTTCTACGTATTAAGCTACTGTAAGCTTGTTTTAGCTACAAACTTACAGTAATTTGCTATACAAAACATGAGCATACAAACATAAGCCAGGCGTTGTGGCACATGCCTGTAATCCCAGCTACTCAGGAGGCTTGAGGCATAAGAATTGCTTGAACCCGAGAGGCAGAGGTTGCAGTGAGACAAGATCGGCCACTGCACTCCAGCCTGGGTGACAGAGTGAGACTCTGTCTCAAAACAAAAACCAAAAAAACAAACAAACAAAAAACAAAATAAGCACTGTTCTGAAAAAAAAAAAATTTAGATAGATCGATCTTAGCAAACTCATAACTGGGAGCATTATACCCAGGAGGCTTTGCTATAAGATATCTTTATCCCATCAATAAATATTTTCATTTAATTTTACAGGAAGCAGAAAATTCTTTATGATTGGGGTAGATGCAGAAGTGACACATAATAGCTTAGGCTTGTTTTACTAGCCTTCTTGATTTGGAGGGTCTTACCTTTACCTAATTCTATCCTTCAAAACTGGCCCTTAGATTCTCTTCCATGATAGTCCCTGGGCCTAGACGTAGAGTGCTTGTATAGTTTTAGGAGCAGAGCATTCTCAGCGAAAAACAGATCTGGGGCCGGGTGCGGTGGCTCAAGCCTGTAATCCCAGCACTTTGGGGGGCCGAGATGGGCGGATCACGAGGTCAGGAGATCGAGACCATCCTGGCTAACACAGTGAAACCCCGTCTCTACTAAAAAATACAAAAACTAGCCGGGCGAGGTGGCGGGCGCCTGTAGTCCCAGCTGCTAGGGAGGCTGAGGCAGGAGAATGGCGTAAACCCAGGAGGCGGAGCTTGCAGTGAGCTGAGATCCGGCCACTGCACTCCAGCCTGGGCGACAGAACGAAACTCTGTCTCAAAAAAAAAAAAAAAAAAAGAAAAACAGATCTGGGCCAGTGGGATGCCAAGTAAGGGAGATTAACATCTCTGGTCTTCAGAATACCATAATTTTGGTTTCCTTGGAAGTAAAACAAGAAGAGATAAATAACATTTATATTTTGACAATCAAAAGAATAATTGTATGTTGGAACAGAAAAAGAAACCTATTCCAGTAGGGTACCAACTAAAAATATGAAGAAAAATTATAAACTGGGGTACTCTCTAGAGGATTATTGTAGCCAATAAATAATGATTCGATCTGCACTCAAAAAAACAAAAGTTAGGGCTGAAATCTATTATCAAGTGTTACACTTTTCCTCTGAAACAATTTCTCTTTCTCTAGCCTTCCTTTTCTATTAAAGAGAAATTATAGTAAGACTAAATTGTGTGCAAAACAAGTTTTGGGCTTATTATACTTGGCCTGATTATTTGCATAAAATGCAGCAATAATTAATTGGCCATAAAGTTAGCTTTGTTGGAACTTTACCTAAAAATATACTATTTTAGTTAAAGTCTTGGTAAAGGCATCAGTGTCTCCAATTGTTCTGTTTAAAAGACTCTTATTGAACTTATGCAAATAACTATATTGTCATAAAATCACAATCGAATTTTAGAGAACTAAGAGAGGATGGTAAATTTGCTTACAAAAACATACTTCACCCAAACAATGCAAAGGAAAAAGATTTTCTTGTCCCTTCTTTAACCAGAACAACAGCTTTCAAACAAGATGTTTTTTTACCTTGGAAATGCCACTCACAAGCCAAACAGCTCATGGGAGCTGTCTATGAGGCACTGTAGAATCTAGAATCTAGCATCTCCTCACACAGAAATTTTCCTATGGAAGAAAGAGGCTCCCTGCTTATGAGTATCTCCTCCTTGTATCTCTAGGTAGCAAGATCCTATGTAAACCATTTTTATTTTGTCACAGAACTCTTTGGGGCACCATTATTTCTATTAGTAGCATAGGGTTAGCTTCAATTAACATCATATAGCAGGGCAGTAAATGGCCCTCAAGTGGAAATTTTCTAGTCCAGTCATCGTCATTGGGAAGTACTACTCATAGTTTATTGCCCTCAGCCCCAGTAAATGCTCCACAAAGGGGTATGAAGTGGAGCTTCATATTCCAGCTTCTACCCTATACTTTGTAGACTCAGGTGATCTTACTAGTTCCCATTTCGCATGTCTGATTAATATTTCTCTTCAGGTTTATACTAGATAATACTTCAGGTTTATACTAGATTAATATTTCTCTTCAGGTTTATACTAGTTTGTACTAGATAGGGGAAACAACCCCCTGTTAGATATAATACCCATTTTCATAAGACATTTAGATAAAGGGGTTACAACTACCTTACATAAAGCCTGTTTAAACATTTTAAATTTCATAATTTTTTTAACCTGCAATTTTTTATGTTCTGGTCACAGGAAATTATTTCTTCTCCCTGGGCCATTTTACCTTTTCTGGTGGAAAACGGTTTGGGTTCCCAGCAGGGAGTTGCATCTGTAATACCCATGAGGGATAGCAAATTTGATAAGCTTTCTGAAAGGCCCATGTAAAAGGGGTCCCTTTCACCCCAAAATTTACCATGACCTGGATAATAGGTATTTTTGGTTGGAGGATATCCTGGTTATTATAAAGCCAGTCCCACATGGCTCGCATATGAAGCATATTAACTGCTTCATCTGGGGTGCTTCACTTGGTATTTTGGAGGGAGAATTGGGGAGTTCCCATTTCAGGGCAAACAGACCTCACAGTGATATTTGTCTGGTCCACTAGGCTGATTGCTCTCTCAGGAATAACCTCTTGTGCATTTGGATCACATATACTCCTCAATGATTATTCAATAGTAAGCTGTGGCTCCAAATAAGTCCTTACATTCTGTAGCATATAAAATTAAGAATTCTATTCTTAAAATGGTTATTTTTACAATCCACTACATAGATATTTTGAGAAACTGATGATACCAATCTACAAAATGGAACAATTTCTTTGCATTATTCCCTCTGGCTTGAATAGTTATTTGGTTTTGGAGGGAGGTTCCAAGATGGCCGAATACGAACAGCCTGTCTACAGCTCCCAGAGTGAGCAACGCAGAAGATGGTGATTTCTGCATTTACAACGGAGGTACTGGGTTCATCTCACTGGGGCTTGTCGGACAGTGGGTGCAGCCCACGGAGCAAGAGCCAAAGCAGGCGGGTGGGGGCAGTATTGCCTCACCCAAGAAGTGCAAGAGTTCGAGGAATTCCCTTTCCTAGCCAAAGGAAGCCATGACAAATGGTACCTGGAAAATTGGGACACTCCCACCCTAATACTACGCTTTTCCAACGGTCTTAGCAAACAGCACACCAGGAGATTATATCCTGCGCCCAGCTCAGAGAGTCCCACGCCCACGGAGCCTCACTCACTGCTAGCACAGCAGTCTGAGATCGAAATGCAAGGTGGCAGCAAGGCTGGGGGAGGGGCATCCGCCATTGCTGAGGCTTGAGAAGGTAAACAAAGCAGCTGGAAAGCTTGACCTGGGTGGAGCCCACCACAGCTCAAGGAGGCCTGCCTGCCTCTGTAGATTCCATCTCTGGGTGCAGGGCATAATGGAACAAAAGGCAGCATAAACTGCTGCAGACTTAAATGTCTCTGTCTGACAGCTTTGAAGAGAGTACTGGTTCTCCCAGCATGGAGTTTGAGATCTGAGAATGGATGGACTGCCTCCTCAAGTGGGTCCCTGACCCCCAAGTAGCCTAACTGAGAGGCACCTCCTGGTAGGGGCCAACTGACACCTCATATGGCCAGGTGCCCCTCTGAGATGAAGCTTCCAGAGGAAGGATCAGGCAGCCACATTTGCCGTTCTGCAGTATTTGCTGTTCTGCAGTCACCACTGATGATACCCAGGCAAACAGTCTGGAGTGGACCTCCAGCAAACTCCAACAGACCTGCAGATGAGGGTCCTGACTGTTAGAAGGAAAACTAAAAAACAGAAAGGACATCCACAACTGAAACCTCATCTGTACATCACGATCATCAAAGACCAAAGGTAGATAAAACCACAAAGATGGGGAGAAACAAGAGCAGAAAAACTGAAAACTCTAAAAATCAGAGCGCCTCTTCTTCTCCAAAGGAACACAACTCCTCGCTAGCAACAGAACAAAGCTAGATGGAGAATGACTTTGACGAGTTCAGAGAAGAAGGCCTCAGACAATCAGTAATAAAAAACTTCTCTGAGCTAAAGGAGGATGTTTGAATCCATCACAAAGAAGCTAAAAACCTTGAAAAAAAGATTAGACGAATGCCTGACTAGAATAAACAGCATAGAGAAGACCTTAAATGACCTGATGGAGCTGCAAACCATGGCATGAGAATGACGTAACACATACCCAACCTTCAGGAGCTGATTTGATCAACTGGAAGAAAGGGTATCAATGACTGAAGATCAAATGAATGAAATGATGCAAGAAGAGAAGTTAAGAAAAAAAGTAAAAAGAAATGAACACTGCCTCCAAGAAATATGGGACTATGTGAAAAGACAAAATCTACATCTGATTAGGTGTACCTGAAAGTGACGGGGAGAATGGAACCAAGTTGGAAAACACTCTTCAGGGTATTATCTAGGAGAACATCCCCAACATAGCAAGGCAGGCCAACATTCAAATTCAGGAAAACAGACAGGACCACAAAGATACTCCTCGAGAAGAGCAGCTCCAACATGCATAATTGTCAGATTCACCAAAGTTCAAATGAAGGAAAAAATGTTAAGGGCAGCCAGAGAGAAAGGTCGGGTTACCCACAAAGGGAAGCCCATCAGACTAACAGTGGATCTCTTGGCAGAAACTCTACAAGCCAAAAGAGAGTGGAGGCCAATATTCAACATTCTTAAAGAAAATAATTTTCAACCCAGAATTTCCTATCTAGACAAATTAAGCTTCATAAGTGAAGGAGAAATAAAATCCTTTATAGACAAGAATATGCTGAGAGATTTTGTCACCACCAGGCCTGCCTTACAAGAGCAGCTGAAAGAAGCACTAAACATAGAAAGGAACAACCAGTACCAGCCACTGAAAAAAACATGCCAAATTGTAAAGACCATCGATGCTAGGAAAAAACTGCATCAACTAACGAGCAAAATAACCAGCTAATGTGACAATGACAGGATCAAATTGACACATAACAATACTAACCTTAAATGTAAATGGACTAAATGCTCCAATTAAAAGACACAGACTGGCAAATTGGATAAAGAGTCAAGACCCATCAGTGTGCTGTATTCAGGAGACTCATCTCATGTGCAGAGATACACATATGCTCAAAATAAAGGGATGGAGGAAGGTCTACCAAGCAAATGGAGAACAAAAAAAAAGCAGGGGTTGCAATCCTAGTCTCTGATAAAAGAAACTTTAAACCAACAAAGATCAAAAGAGACAAAGAAGGCCATTACATAATGGTAAGGGGATAAATTCAACAAGAAGACCTAACTACCCTAAATATGTATGCACCTAATATACGAGTACCTAGATTCATAAAGCAACTCCTTAGATACCTACAAAGAGAAATAGACCACAACACAATAATAATGGGAGATTTTAACACCCCACTGTCAACATTAGACAGATCAATGAGACAGAAAGTTAATAAGGATATCCAGGAATTGAACTCAGCTCTGCACCAAGTGGACCTAGTAGACATCTAGAGAACTCTCCACCCCAAATCAACAGAATATACATTCTTCTCAGCATGACATTGCACTTATTCCAAAATTGACCACATAGTTGGAAGCACTCCTCAGCAAATGTAAAAGAACAGAAATTATAACAAACTGTCTCTCAGACCACAGTGCAATCAAACTAGAACTCAGAACTGAGAAACTCATTCAAAACCACTCAACTATATGGAAATTGAACAACCTGCTCCTGAATGACAACTGGTTACATAACGAAATGGAGGCAGAAATAAAGATTCTATTTGAAACCAATGAGAACAAAGATACAACATACTAGAATCTCTGGGACACATTTAAAGCAGTGTGTAGAGGGAAATTTGTAGTATTAAATGCCCACAAGAGAAAGCAGGAAATATCTAAAATTCACACCCTAACATTACAATGAAAAGAACTAGAGAAGCAATAGCAAACACATTAAAAAGCTAACATAAGGGAAGAAATAACTAAGATCAGAGCAGAACTGAAGGAGATAGAAACACAAAAACCCTTCAAAATATCAATGAATCCAGGAGCTGGCTTTTTGAAAAGACGAACAAAATTGATAGACCACTAGCAAGACTAATAAAGAAGAAAACAGAGAAGAATCAAATGGACACAATAAAAAATGATACAGGGGATATCACCACCAATCCCACAGAAATACAAACTACCATCAGAGAATACTATAAACACATCTACACAAATAAACTAGAAAACCTAGAAGAAATGGATAAATTCCTGGACACATACACCCTCCCAAAGCTAAACCAGGAAGAAGTTGAATCCCAAAATAGACCAATAACAGGCTCTGAAATTGAGGCAATAATTAATAGCCTACCAACCAAAAAAAGTCCAGGACCAGATGGTTTCAAAGACAAATTCTACAGCTGTTACTATTCCTTCTGAAACTATTCCAATCAATAGAAAAAGAAGGAATCCTCCCTAACTCATTTTATGAGGCCAACATCATCCTGATACCAAAAACTGGCAGAGACACAACCAAAAAAGAGATTTTAGACCAATATCCTTGATGAACGTCAATGCATAAATCCTCAATAAAATACTGGCAAACCTAATGCAGCAGCACATCAAAAACCTTATCCACCATGATTAAGTTGGCTTTGTCCCTGGGATGCAAGGCTGGTTCAACATAAGCACATCAATAAATGTAATCCATCATATAAACAGAACCAAAGACAAAAACCACATGATTATCTCAATAGATGCAGAAAAGGCCTTGGACAAAATTCAACAGCCCTTCATGCTAAAAACTCTTAATAAATTCAGTATTGATGGGGTGTATCTCAAAATAATAAGAGCTATTTATGACAAACCCACAGCCAATATCATACTGAATGGCCAAAAAAATGGAAGCATTCCCTTTGAAAACTGGCACAAGACAGGGATGCCCTCTCTCACCACTCTCATTAAACATAATCTTGGAAGCTCTGGCCAGACAATCAGGCAGGAGAAAGAAATAAAGGGTATTCAATTAGGAAAAGAGGAAATCAAATTGTCCCTGTTTGCAGATGACATGATTGTATGTTTAGAAAACCCCATCGTCTCAGCCCAAAATCTTAAGTTGATAAGCAACTTCAGCAAAGTACCAGGATACAAAATCAAGGTGCAAAAATCACAAGCATTCTTGAAGAATCAATATTGTTAAAATGGCCATACTGCCCAAGGTAATTCATAGATTCAATGCCATCCCCATTAAGCTACCAATGACTTTCTTCACAGAATTGGAAAAAACTACTTTAAAGTTCATATGGAACCAAAAAAGAGCCCACATTACCAAGACAATCCTAAGCCCAAAGAACAAAGCTGGAGGCATCACACTACCCAACTTTAAACTATATTACAAGGCTGCAATAACCAAAACAGCATGGTACTGGTACCACAACAGAGATATAGACCAATGGAAAAGAATAGAGCCCTCAGAAATAATATCACACATCTACAGCCATCTGATCTTTCAAAAACCTGAAAAAAAAAAAAAAAACAAGAAATGGGGAAAGGTAACCCTATTTAATAAATGGTGCTGGGAAAACAGGCTAGCCATATGTAGAAAGCTGAAACTGGATCCCTTCCTTACACCTTATACAAACATTAAATCAAGTTGGATTAAAGACTTAAATGTTAGACCTAAAACCATAAAAACCCTAGAAGAAAACCTAGGTAATAGGTACATAGGCATGGGCAAGGACTTCATGACTAAAACACCAAAAGCAATGGCAACAAAAGCCAAAATTGACTAATGGGATCTAATTAAACTAAAGAGCTTCTGCACAGCAAAAGAAATTACCATCAGAGTGAACAGGCAACCTACAGAATGGGAGAAACTTTTTGTAATCTACCCATCTGACAAAGGGCTAATATCCAGAATCTATAAAGAACTCAAACAAATTTACAAGAAAAAAATCAAATAATCCCATCAAAAGGTGGGCAAAGGATATGAACAGACACTTCTCAAAAGAAGACATTTATGCAGCCAACAGACACGAAAAATTCTCATCATCACTGGCCATCAGAGAAGTGCAAATCAAAACCACAATGAGATAACATCTCACACCAGTTAGAATGGCAATCATTAAAAAGTCAGGAAACAACAGGTACTGGAGAGGATGTGGAGAAATAGGAACACTTTTACACTGTTGGTGGGACTGTAAACTAGTTCATCCATTGTGGAAGATAGTGTGGCGATTCCTCAAGGACCTAGAACAGTTTGACCCAGCGATCCCATTACTGGGCATATACTCAAAGCCTTATAGATCACGCTACTACAAAGACACATGCACACGTATGTTTACTGCGGCACTATTCACAATAGCAAGGACTTGGAAGCAACCCAAATGTCCATCAATGACAGACTGGATTAAGAAAATGTGGCACATATACACCATGGAATACTATGCAGCCATAAAAAAGGATGAGTTCATGTCCTTTGTAGGGCCATGGATGCAGCTGGAAACCATCATTCTCAGCAAACTATCACAAGAACAGAAAACCAACCACCACATGTTCTCACTCATAGGTAGGAATTGAACAATGAGAACACTTGGACACAGGGTGGGGAAAATCACTCACTGGGGCCTGCTGTGGGGTCGGGGGAGGGAGGAGGGATAGTATTAGGAGATATACCTAATGTATATGATGAGTTAGTGGGTGCAGCACACCAGCATGGCACATGTATACATATGTAATAAACCTGCACGTTGTGTACATGTACCCTAGAACTTAAAGTATAATAATTAAAAAAAAATAGTTATTTGGTTTTGCCCTGTCCCCATATTGACTATCTTATTGGGAACCACATGTCTCAGAGTTAACTTTGTCCTGTCTTCCTTGTTCTTTTTATTCGTTTAGTTTTATCTGTTTAATTTTTCCTTCATTTTAAAGTAACTCAAATAGTTTAACTAGAAAAAAAACCTACTTTCTTTTTTTTTTTTTTTTTTTTTAGCAAAATCAACATCCTTGTGTTTTGTAAAACTTTGTTTTATTTTCCCATTATTTTAACTTAGTAACCCAAATGCTCAGAGAAAAGAAATAAAGAGATAATTTAACATAACATGTCTTTAAAATTTTTAATTACTGAACAGAGATTTTAAATTATATTTATCAAATTAATTTTATCAAATCTTACCAGGGTTATGTGAATTAAAAGGTATCTGAGTCTAACAAGCACTTACTTTTTTTAAAAAAGATACTTGATTAGAGATCTTTCATGAAGTTTGGTAGTGACATATCACTTTCATGTGACACATATAAAGACAGAGATATAACAGGTCTGCATAATTAAAAGGCAGGCCTCCAAAAAATATTTTACTTGCCTGTTTTTTGAAATTCTTCTCCCTTATTTTAGATTACTAATTAATAAAACATTACAGGAGCTAACAAAAAGTGAAGGAGAGTTATCATCCAAAGCCTTTTTAAAAGAGAAGGAGCTGAACTTCAGAGATATCAGTCTGAAGAATTTCAAAGAAACAGATTATAGATTATAGAATCTAAAAATTGAAAAGTTCTTGCATTAAGAGTAAGTCAATATTTTAATAAAATCTTGTTTTAACCAAATCTTTTAGCTCTATATTAGTGTTTTATTTCAATATCAAAGTTCAATCTTAGGAAACCTATTATAATTTCCTTTACTTAAAGACAATCACATAACATTTATATAAGTTCCCTTTTTACTAATCTTACCATGACTTAGATCATTTATAACATGCTTGGACTTCCTGGTTTGTCCTAAATATTCCTTTTTCTTGAGCAACCCAGTTATTTTATTTTAGGACAAAAATTCACTATACAAGATTCTTTCTCATAGAAAATCACTTTCCTTTTTACCTGTATTTTTTTTTTCTTTTAATACCTCTTGTGGTTTTTTTTTTGGGCGGGGGGTGGGGGGGAAGGTTCTTTTTCTTTCTTTCTTTCTTTTTTTTTTTTTTTTTTTTTTTTTTTTGAGATGGAGTCTCTGTTGCCCAGGCTGGAGTGTAGTGGCTGATCTTGGTTCACTGAAACCTCTGCCTGCTAAGTTTAAGCAATTCTCTTGTTTTAGCCTCCCAAGTAGCTGGGATTACAGGCAACCACCACCACAACCAGCTAATTTTTGTATTTTTAGTAGAGAAGGGGTTTCACCATGTTGGCCTGGCTGGTTTCAAGCTCCCAACTTCAAGTGATCCCCGACCTTGGCCTCCCAAAGTGGCATGAGCCACCATGCCCGGCCTGGAGTTCTTCTTGAAACGGTCTCACTCTGTTGCCCAGGTTGGAGTTCAATGGCACAATCTTGGCTCACTACAACCTCTGCCTCCTGTGTATCTGGGATTATAGGTGTGCACCACCATGCTTGGCTAATTTTTGTATCAATATTTTTAGTAGAGAGAGTTTTGCTGTGTTGCCCAGGCTGGTCTCCAACTCCTGGCCTCAAGCAATCTGCCCGTGTTGGTCTCCCAAATGCTCCCATTACAGGCATAAGCCACTGTGCCTGACCACAAAAATATAAATTTATATCAATAACTTTCTTTACATCTCTTATATCCTTGTTCCTTTTACCTTGTTTTATACATAACCTTTAAATAGGCTTCAAATTAGACAAAGATATTTACTTTTTAATAAGAATATTAAAAATGTTTTCCTATAATTTTTAAATTGGAAAATTACCCAAACACTTAATATCTATTAATAACCTTAGATCATAAATTATATGACAAGTTTGTTTACAAGCATTTGCTGCCTTACATTTACTTGATTAATTAATAGTTTATCTAGATTATTTAGAAAAACTGTAACTCATTATTTACAGTAATACCCTGTTAACCAATGTTATAAACTATGAATTTCAGGAGTTTACTTAAGTAAGGAAACTTATGGTTAAATATAAGGGGGGTTGTTTTTGCCAATAACTCAGGATTCAGCTGTCTTCATTAAACCAACAATATTACATGTCTTATTTATCAAAAATTATACAAGCAAAGATCATTCTGTTTTAGGCTGGGTTTATAGTTTTATAACCCTTATGGCAAATTTTATAGTATTCTGCAGGGATTAGCATGAAACCATTTGATCAATAAGTACAAACAAAAATGCTAACAATTCTTAAGACATTTCTAATGTTATTTCAATAATTTTAAAGCCAGCTTAAAGATTTTCCTTAAGTCACATGAACTTGTAAAAGCACTTGACTAGTCTTTTTTTATATTTGATTTAATCGCTTTTATTTTTCTTCAAGCCAATTAATTAGAGCTCTTTTATGTATTTTTAGTAGTAAAACATTGTATACATAACACATAAAAACTTAGATGTATTAGGCACACAGAAGTACATCTTGTAGATTTCATAAGATCTCTTTTTCTTCCTCTCTTAGACTTTCACATTCTTTTATTATTATAATACTTTAACTTCTATGGTACATGTGCACAACGTGCAGGTTTGTTACATATGTATACATGTGCCATGTTGGTGTGCTGTACCCATTTACTCATCATTTACATAAGGTGTATCTATCTCCTAATGTTATCCCTCCCCCTCACCACACCCCATGACAGGCCCCGGTATGCGATGTTCCCAGCCTTGTGTCCAAGTATTCTCATTGTTCAATTCCTACCTATGAGTGAGAACATGTGGTGTTTGGTTTTCTGTTCTTGTGATAGTTTGCTGAGAATGATGGTTTCCAGCTGCATCCATGGCCCTACAAAGGACATGAACTCATCCTTTTTTATGGCTGCATAGTATTCCATGGTGTATATGTGCCACATTTTCTTAATCCAGTCTGTCATTGATGGACATTTGGGTTGCTTCCAAGTCCTTGCTATTGTGAATAGTGCCGCAGTAAACATACGTGTGCATGTGTCTTTGTAGTAGCGTGATCTATAAGGCTTTGAGTATATGCCCAGTAATGGGATCGCTGGGTCAAACTGTTCTAGGTCCTTGAGGAATCGCCACACTGTCTTCCACAATGGATGAACTAGTTTACAGTCCCACCAACAGTGTAAAAGTGTTCCTATTTCTCCACATCCTCTCCAGTACCTGTTGTTTCCTGACTTTTTAATGATTGCCATTCTAACTGGTGTGAGATGTTATCTCATTGTGGTTTTGATTTGCACTTCTCTGATGGCCAGTGATGATGAGAATTTTTCGTGTCTGTTGGCTGCATAAATGTCTTCTTTTGAGAAGTGTCTGTTCATATCCTTTGCCCACCTTTTGATGGGGTTGTTTTTTTCTTGTAAATTTGTTTGAGTTCTTTGTAGGTTCTGGATATTAGCCCTTTGTCAGATGAGTAGATTGCAAAAAGTTTCTCCCATTCTGTAGGTTGCCTGTTCACTCTGAAGGTAGTTTCTTTTGCTGTGCAGAAGCTCTTTAGTTTAATTAGAGCTCATTAGGCAATTTTGGTTTTGTTGCCATTGCTTTCGATGTTTTCGACATGAAGTCCTTGCCCATGCCTATGTCCTGAATGGTATTACCTAGGTTTTCTTCTAGGGGTTTTATGGTTTTAGGTCTAACATTTAAGTCTCTAATCCATCTTGAATTAATTTTTGTATAAGGTGTAAGGAAGGGATCCAATTTCAGCTTTCTGCATATGGCTAGCCCATTTTCCCAGTACCATTTATTAAATAGGGAATCCTTTCCCCATTTCTTGTTTTTCTCAGGTTTGTGAAAGATCAGATGGCTGCAGATGTGTGTCATTATTTCTGAGGGATCTGTTCTGTTCCATTGGTCTATATCTCTGTTGTGGTACCAGTACCATGCTGTTTTGGTTACTGTAGCCTTGTAGTATAGTTTGAAGTCAGGTAGCGTGATGCCTCCAGCTTTGTTCTTTTGCCTTAGCATTGTTTTGGTAATGTGGGCTCTTTTTTGGTTCCATATGAACTTTAGTTTTTTCCAATTCTGTGAAGAAATTCATTTGTAGCTTGATGGGGATGGCATTGGATCTATAAATTACCTTAGGCAGTATGGCCATTTTCACGATATTGATTCTTCCTATCCATGAGCATGGAATGTTCTTCCATTTGTTTGTGTCCTCTTTTATTTCGTTGAGCAGTGGTTTGTAGTTCTTCTTGAAGAGGTCCTTCACATCCCTTATAAGTTGTATTTCTAGGTATTTTATTCTATTTGAAGCAATTGTGAATGGGATTTCACTCATGATTTGGCTCTCTGTTTGTCAGTTATTGGTGTGTAAGAATGCTTGTGATTTTTGCACCTTGATTTTGTATCCTGGGACTTTGCTGAAGTTGCTTATCAACTTAAGATTTTGGGCTGAGACGATGGGGTTTTCTAAATATGCAATCATGTCATCTGCAAACAGGGACAATTTGATTTCCTCTTTTCCTAATTGAATACCCTTTATTTCTTTCTCCTGCCTGATTGCCTTGGCCAGAACTTCCAACACTATGTTGAATAGGAGTGGTGAGAGAGGGCATCCCTGTCTTGTGCCAGTTTTCAAAGGGAATGCTTCCATTTTTTTGGCCATTCAGTATGATATTGGCTGTGAGTTTGTCATAAATAGCTCTTATTATTTTGAGATACACCCCATCAATACCGAATTTATTAAGAGTTTTTAGCATGAAGGGCTGTTGAATTTTGTCCAAGGCCTTTTCTGCATCTATTGAGATAATCATGTGGTTTTTGTCTTTGGTTCTGTTTATATGCCAGATTACATTTATTGATTTGCATATGTTGAACCAACCCTGCATTCCAGGGATGAAGCCCACTTGATCATGGTGGATAAGGTTTTTGATGTGCTGCTGCATTAGGTTTGCCAGTATTTTATTGAGGATTTTTGCATTGATGTTCATCAGGGATATTGGTCTAAAATCTCTTTTTTTGTTGTGTCTCTGCCAGGCTTTGGTAACAACATGATGTTGGCCTCATAAAATGAGTTAGGGAGGATTCCCTCTTTTTCTATTGATTGGAATAGTTTCAGAAGAAATAGTAACAGCTCTTCCTTGTACCTCTGGTAGAATTTGGCTGTGAATCCATCTGGTCCTGGACTTTTTTGGTTGGTAGGCTATTAATTATTGCCTCAACTTCAGAGTCTGTTATTGGTCTATTCAGGAATTCAGCTTCTTCCTGGTTTAGTCTTGGGAGGGTGTATGTGTCCAGGAATTTATCCATTTCTTCTAGGTTTTCTAGTTTATTTGCGTAGAGGTGTTTATAGTATTCTCTGATGGTAGTTTGTATATCTGTGGGATTGGTGGTGATATCTCCTTTATCGTTTTTTATTGAGTCTATTTTATTCTTCTCTTTTCTTCTGTATTAGTCTTGCTAGCAGTCTATCAATTTTGTTGGTCTTTTCAAAAAGCCAGCTCCTGGATTCATTGATATTTTGAAGGGTTTTTTGTGTCTCTATCTCCTGCAGTTTTGTTCTGTTCTTAGTTATTTCTTACCTTTCGCTAGCTTTTTAATGTGTTTGCTATTGCTTCTCTAGTTCTTTTAATTGTGATGTTAGGGTGTCAATTTTAAATCTTTCCTGCTTTCTCTTGTGGGCATTTAATACTACAAATTTCCCTCTACACACTGCTTTAAATGTGTCCCAGAGATTCTGGTATGTTGTATCTTTGTCCTCATTGTTTCCCAATAACATCTTTATTTCTGCCTTCATTTCATTATGTACCCAGTAGTCATTCAGGAGCAGGTTGTTCAGTTTCCACGTAGTTGAGTGGTTTTGAGTCAGTTTCTTAATCCTGAGTTCTAGTTTGATTGCACTGTGGTCTGAGAGACAGTTTGTTATAATTTCTGTTCTTTTACATTTGCTGAGGAGTGCTTTATTTCCAACTATGTGGTCAATTTTGGAATAAGTGCGATGTGGTGCTGAGAAGAATGAATATTCTATTGATTTGGGGTGGAGAGTTCTATAGATGTCTATTAGGTCCACTTGGTGCAGAGCTGAGTTCAATTCCTGGATATCCTTGTTAACTTTCTGTCTCATTGATCTGTTTAATGTTGACAGTGAGGTGTTAAAGTCTTCCATTATTATTGTGTGGTAGTCTAATTCTCTTTGTAAGTCTCTAAGGAGTTGCTTTATGAATCTGGATGCTCCTGTATTGGGTGCATATATGTTTAGGATAGTTAGCTCTTCTTGTTGAATTGATTACTTTACCATTATGTAACGGCCTTCTTTGCCTCTTTTGATCTTTGTTGGTTTAAAGTCTGTTTTATCAGAGACTAGGATTGGAACCCCTGCCTGTTTTTGTTTTCCATTTTCTTGATAGCTCTTCCTCATCCCTTTGTTTTGAGTATATGTGTGTCTCTGCACATGAGATGGGTGTCCTGAATACAGCACAGTGATGGGTCTTGACTCTTTATCCAATTTGCCAGTCTGTGTCTTTTAATTGGAGCATTTAGACTTTCAAATTCGTGTAACCTGTTTCATTAACCTAGGCAGTTGTCAGCTAAATAGTCCTAAATTAGCATATTAAAAGAAGCAACTCTTAGGTTATAAATCAGATAGCAAAATTTATCTCAAAGTACAGGGAGAAAGTCTGGTGTGCCAGAGGAAAATTAAAATGGATTTAATTGTTAATTACATATAAAATTATATAATTTATCATACGATTGTATAAGGAGACCAATTTTACTTAGATATGTAGTTTTAATTTTAGTCTCCATCTTTTAACTAGACCTCCACTCTGGGTAGTCCATACTGTATCTGGGCCTCCAAAAAAATTATTGTGAGGCTAGACCATGCTTTTACAGTACATTTTTTTTTTTTGAAGACATTTCTTTAAATTTCTGAAGTGCACTCTCTCTTATTTTAAAGATCCAATAGTAACTTCTGTTTTTGTATCTATTGTAGTTAGAAAAACAAATCAGGCAACACAACACAATACAAGTAAGCAGTTTAAGATCTGAGAGGAAACTTGTCTGTTTACTCTGGGGGTTCCACCAGGAAATAGAAGTTTCTCCTCAAAAAGCAGTTTGGTGCCTTCTCTGTCTTCTTCAAGGAACCCCAAGCTATAAAATACTAAGAAAAGCTTATATCAAGAGGAACAAGATCATAGGAGAGAAAACAAAAAACAAAAACATGAAGTCCTTTTAAAGACACACACACACACACACACACACACACACACACACACACACACACACCCTATAGCTTTTACTTCAGGACTCTAGCCATGAGATATTAATACAAATTTATTGGCCTGCTAAAGAAAAAAAGAAAAAAAAAAAACTCAATGGTTGTATCCAAACAGTGGTTTTTATCTCAGTAGAAAAGTAACAGCAGATTTAAAGTAGGCAGAAAAGAAAATAGAGAAAAAGAGAATTTAAGAACTCTATAGTTTGCAGGTTGACCTTAGGGCTCTTTTTCCTTGATGTAAATGTGCACAAATACCATAACATTTCCATTTTACACAAACCCTGTGAAATAAGGGTGCCATAAAACCAACAGAGTGCTTGAAAGGGAGTCATTCTCCTTGTTTTTTTTTTTTGTTGTTGTTGTTGTTATTCTTCTTAAAAGGAGGAACTGAGCTATGGCTTAGGGTTTTGGTGGAATGGGTCGAAGTGTGTGCTCATTACAGATGGGACTTCACAGCATCACCAGTGAGTCACTGCTGTCTTCTTGCATGTGTCAGTTTCTCTTTCCAGGGGTCTAGCACCTCCAGGAGAACCCAAAGCGGGAAGTGACCAGTTCCCATATGTGCTTCCCAGATGAGGCTTTTTTAAACTAATTTTGTTGACGATTCTCTGTAGGGGCACTGCACCTCACAGGGGTCAACCCCACAGACAATCCCACGAGACTTTTGGTCACCGAGAGTCACCTTTCAGCTGGAAGGAGCAAAATGGCCTTTCTCTTTGGAGCTGAGAAAACTCAGTCTCTCATTTATCTATGAAAACAATGGTTCAGTTCCTCATGCAAATGCACACAGACAAGCCAAGTAGAGATTAATTTTGGAGAAAAAGCAATGGAGAAGATCCTTTAGAATACACCTCTGAACTAAAAGTACGATCCTTAAACAACATCTTCCTAGGAGAGAAAAAAAATAAAAACAGCTCAGAGTAAATCAAGGACCATCAACCAAAGGGAGGTCAGGGACTCAGGAGTACTTACCAGTTCCACTGGATGAGAAGCTCAGAGTCGGGGAGGCTTCCAATGGGCCTCTGCTGGTAACTTAGCTCTGACTTTGGGTAACTCCTTCAGGGTCCCAAGCCTTCTCTCAGTCCCCATGTGTTTGGGTGCCAAATGATTGTTGACCAAAAGAGTAAAACTCTTTAAAATATTTGAAGCTATTTACTCTGAGCCAAGTATGAGTGACCATGGCCCATGACACAGTCCTCAGGAGATCCTGAGAATATGTGCCCCTCTTTGTTGGTTTTCTATCTGGATGATCTGTCCATTAGTGAGAGTTGGGTGTTAAGTCCTCTAGTGTTATTGTATTGCTGTGTATATCTCCCTTTAAATGCATTAATATTTGCTTTATATACTTGGGAGCTCTGCTGTTTGCTACATAGATATTTATATTTGTTATATACTCTTGCTGAATTGACCTTTTTATCTTTACATAGTAATCTTATTTGACTCTTTTTATAGTCTTTGATATATAGTCTATTTTATCTGACATAAGTATAGATACTTTTGCTCATTTGGTTTACAGTTACATGAAATACCTTTTTCCACAACTTCAATTTCAGTCTTTGTGTGCCTTTATAGGTGAAGTGAGTTTCTAGTAGGTAGCATATAGTTGGGTTTTTTTTTTTTTTTAATCCATTCAGCCACTGTCTGCCTTTTTGTTTGAATCCACTTACACACAATGTTATTATTGAACTTATTTAATCCCTGTAAAAAGTTAAAAACTTTTTACAGGGATTGCTGGCAAGATGGCCAAATAGGAACAGCTCTGCAGCTCCCAGTGAGACTGACGCAGAAGGTGGGTGATTTCTGCATTTCCAACTGAGGTACCCAGTTCATCTCACTGGGACTGGCTGGACAGTGGGTGCAGCTCACGGAGGGCGAGTCAAAGCAGCAATGCCCCACCCAGGAAGTACAAGGGATTGGGGAATTTTCTTCCCTACCCAACGGAAGCCATGAGGGACTGAGCCTGAGGTACCATGCACACTCCAGCACAGATACTGCGCTTGTTCCACAGTCTTCACAACCTGCAAACCAGGAGATTACCTCAGGTGCCTACACCACCAGGGCCTTGGGTTTCAAGCATAAAACTGGGCGGTCATTTGGGCAGACACCAAACTAGCTGCAGGAGTTCTTTTTTTCCATACCCCAGTGGCGCCTGGAATGCCAGCAAGGCAGAACAATTCACTCCCCTGGAAAGAGGTGCTGAAGTCAGGGAGTCAAGTGGTCTGGGTCAGCGGGTCCCACCCCCCAATAGAGCCCAGTAAGCTAAGATCCACTGGCTTGAAATTCTCACTGCCAGCACAGCAGTCTGAGATGGACTGCGGATGTTCCAGCATGGTGGGGGGGAGGGGCGTCCGCCATTGCTGAGGCTCCGGAAGGTAGTTTTACACTCACATTGTAAACAAGGCCTCTGGGAAGTTCAAACTGGGTGGGGCCCACTGTAGCTCAGCAAAGCTGCTGTGGCCAGACTGCCAGATTTCTCTTCTCTGGGTAGGACATCTCTGAAAGAAAGGCAGCAGCCCCAGTCAGGAATTTATAGATAAAACCCCCATCTCCCTGGGACAGAGCACCTAGGGAAGGGGGTGGCTGTGGGAGCAGCTTCAGCAGACTTAAACGTCCCTGCCTGACAGCTCTGAAGAGAGCAGCAAACCTCCCAGCCCGCTGTTTGAGCTCTGCTAAGTGTCAGACTGCCTCAAGTGGGTCCCTGACCCCTGTGTATCCTGACAGGGAGACACCTCCCAGTAGGGGCCAACAGATAACTCTTACTCTCCAGGTGCCCCTCTGGGATGAAGCTTCCAGAAGAAGGACCAGGCAGCAATCTTTGCTGTTTTGCAGCCTCTGCTGGTGATACCCAGGCAAACAGGGTCAGGAGTGGACCTCCAGCAAAATCCAGCAGACCAGCAGCAGAGGGGCCTGACTGTTAGAAGGAAAATTAACAAACAGAAAGGAATAGCACGTCCACTCAAACACCCCATCCGAAGGTCACCAACATCGAAGACCAAACGTAGATAAGTCCACAAAGATGGGGAGAAACCAGTGCAAAAAGACTGAAAATTCCAAAAACCAGAACACTTCTTTTCCTCCAAAGGAGCACAACTCCTCACCAGCAAGGGAACGAAAATGGATGGAAGAATGAGTTTGAAGAATTGACAGGAATAGGCTTCAGAAGGTGGGTAACAACAAACTCCTCTGAGCTAAAAGAGCATGTTCTAACCCAATGCAAGGAAGCTAAGGACCTTGAGAAAAGGTTAGAAGAATTGCTAACTAGAATAACCAGTGTAGAGAAGAACATAAATGACCTGATGGGGCTGAAAAACACAGCACACAGCATGAGAACTTTGTGAAGTATACACAAGTTTCAATAGCCAAATCGATCAAGCAGAAGAAAGGATATCTGTGATTGAAGATCAACTTAATGAAATAAAGACAGAAGACAAGATTAGAAAAAAAGAATAAAAAGGAATGAACAAAGCCTCCAAGAAATATGGGACTGTGCAAAGACCAAATTTACGTTTGATTGGTGTACCTGAAAGTGATGAGGAAAATGGACCCAAGTTGAAAAACACTCTTCAAGATATTATCCAGAAGAGCTTCGCCAACCTGGCAAGATAGGCCAACATTCAAATTCAGAAATACAGAAAACATCACAAAGATACTCCTCAAGAACAGCAACCCCAAGACACATAATCATCAGATTCACCATAACTGAAATGAAGGAAAAAATGTTAAGGGCAGCCAGAGAGAAAGATCAGGTTACCCACAAAGGGAAGCCCATCAGACTAACAGCATATCTCTCTGAAGAAACCCTACAAGCCAGAAGAGAGTGGGGGCTGATATTCAACATTCTTAAAGAAAAGGATTTTCAACCCAGAATTTCATACCCAGCCAAAATAAGTTTCATAAGCAAAGGAGAAATAAAATCCTTTACAGACAGGCAAATGCTGAGAGATTTTCTCACCACCAGGCCTGCCTTACAAGAACTCCTGAAGGAGGCACTAAATATGGGAAGGAACAACCGGTTCCAACCACTACAAAAACATACCAAATTGTAAAGAACATCAACACTATGAAGAAACTGCATTAACAAACAGGCAAAACAACCAGCCAGCATCATAATGATAGGATCAAATTCACACATAACAATATTAACCTTAAATGTTAATGGGCTAAATGCCCCAATTAAAAGACACAGACTGGCAAACTGGATAGAGTCAAGACCCATCAGTGTGCTGTATTCAGGAGACCCATCACACGTGCAGACACATATAGGCTCAAAATAAAGGGATGGAGGAATATTTGCCAAGAAATAGAGAGAGAGAGAGAAAAAAAAAAAGCTGGAGTTGAAATTCTAACCTCTGATAAAACAGACTTTCAACCAACAAAGATCAAAAGAGACAAGAGCATTACATAATGGTAAAGGGATCAATGCAGCCAGAAGAGCTAACTATCCTAAACATATATGCACCCAATACAGCAGCACCCAGAATCATAAAGCAAGTTCTTAGAGACCTACAAAGGGACTTAGACTCCTACACAATAATAGCGGGAGGCTTTAACACCCCACTGTCAATATCAGACAGATCAACGAGACAGAAAATTAATAAGGATATTTAGGATTTGAACTCAGCTGTGGACCAAGTGGACCTAATAGATATCTACAGAACTCTCCACCCCAAATCAGCAGAATATACATTCTTCTCAGCACCTCATCGCACTCATTCTAAAATTGACCACATAATTGGAAGTAAAACGCTCCTCTGCAAATGCAAAAGAACAGAAATCATAACAACATTCTCTCTGACCACAGTGCACTCAAATTAGAACTCGGGATTAAGAAACTCACTCAAAACCACGCAACTACATGGCAACTGAACAACCTGATCCTGAATGACTACTGGGTAAATAATGAAATGAAGCCTGAAATAAAGATGTTCTTTGAAACCAGTGAGCACAAAGAAACAATGTACCAGAATCTCTGGGACATATTTAAAGCAGTGTGTAGAGGGAAATTTATAGCACTAACTGCCCTAAAGAGCAAGCAGGAAAGATCCAAAACTGACACCCTAACATCTAAATTGAAAGAACTAGAGAAGCAAGAGCAAACAAATTCAAAATCTACCAGAAGACAAGAAATAACTAAGATCAGAGCAGAACTGAAGGAGATAGAGACATGAAAAACCCTTCAAAAAATTCAATGAATCCAGGAACTGGTTTTTTTAAAAGATCAACAAAATAGATAGACTGATAGTCAGACTAATAAACAAGAAAAGAGAGAAGAATTGGCCAGGCACTATGGCTCACGCCTGTAATCGCAGCACTTTGGGAGGCCAAGGCAGGTGGATCATGAGGTCAAGCAATCAAGACCATCGTGACCAACATGGTGACCCCATCTCTACTAAAAATACAAAAATTAGCTGAGGACCATGGCGTGCACCTGTAGTTCCAGCAATTGAGAGGCTGAGGCAGGAGAATCGCTTCAACCAAGGAGGCAGAGGTTGCAGTGAGCTGAGATCATGCCACGCACTCCAGCCTGGCGACAGAGTGAGACTCCATCTCAAAAAAAAAAAAAAAAAAAAAAAAAAAAAAAAAGAAGAAGAAGAAAGAAAAAGAAAAAAAAAAAGAAAAGACAGAAAATCAAATAATCAAATAGACACAAAAGTGATATATGGGATATCACCACTGATCCCACAGAAATACAAACTACCATCAGAGAATACTATAAACACCTCTATGCAAATAAACTAGAAAATCTAGAAGAAATGGATAAATTCCTGGACACATACATCCTCCCAAGTCTAAACTAGGAAGAAGTCAAATCCCTGACTAGACCAATAACAAGTTCTGAAATTGAGGCAGTAATTAATAGCATACTAACCAAAAAAGTGCAGGACCAGACGGATTCACAGCCGAATTCTACCAGAGGTACAAAGAGGAGCTGGTACCATTCCTTCTGAAAGTATTCCAATCAATAGAAAAAGAGGAAATCCTCCCTAACTCTTTTTATGAGGCCAACATCATCCTGATACCAAAACCTGGCAGAGACACAACCAAAAAAGAAAATTTCAGGCCAATATCCCTGATGAACATTGATGCAAAAATCCTCAAAAAATACTGGCAAACTGAATCCAGCACCATATCAAAAAGCTTATCTACCATGATCAAGTTGGTTTCATCCCTGGCATGCAAGGCTGGTTCAACATATACAAATCAATGTAATCCATCATATAAATAGAACCAAAGACAAAAACCACATGATTATCTCAATAGAGGCAGAAAAGGTCTTCGACAAAATTCAACAGCACTTCATGCTAAAAACTCTCAATAAACTAGGTATTGATGGAACATATCTCAAAATAATAAGAGCTATTTATGACAAACCTACATCCAATATCATACTGAATGGGCAAAAACTGGAAGCATTCCCTTTGAAAACCAGCACAAGACAAGGAGGCTCTCTCTTGCCACTCCTATTCAACATAGTGTTGGAAGTTCTGGCCAGGGCAATCAAGCAAGAGAAAGAAATAAAGGTCATTCAAATAGGAAGAGAGGAAGTCAAACTGTCTCTGTTTGCAAATAGCATGATTGTATATTTAGAAAACCCCCTCATCTCAGCCTAAGATCTCCTTAAGCTGATAAGCAACTTCAGCAGTCTCAGGATACAAAATCAATGTGCAAAAATCACAAGCATTCCTATACACCAATAATAGACAGAGAGCCAAATCATGAGTGAACTCCCATTTGCAATTGCTACTAAGAATATAAAATACCCAGGAATACAACTTACAAGGGATATGAAGGAGCTCTTCAAGGAGGACTGTTGGGAGCAAGCCCCCCAAAATCTGGCCATAAACTGGCTGCAAAACTGGCCATAAACAAAATCTCTGCAGCACTGTGAAATGTCCATAACGGCACTAACGCCCAAGCTGGAAGGTTGTGGGTTTATGGAAATGAGGGCAAGGAACACCTGGCCCTCCCAGGGTGGAAAACTGCTTAAAGGCATTCTTAAGCCACAAACAAGAGCATGATCAATCTGTGTCTTAAGGGCATGTTCCTGCTGCAGTTAACTAGCCCAACCTATTCATTCAATTTGGCCCATCCCTTCATTTTCCATAAGGGATACTTTTAGCTAATTTAGTATCTAGAGAAACAATGCTAATGACTGGTTTGCTGTTAATAAATATGTGGGTAAATATCTGTTCGAGGCTTTCAGCTCTAAAGGCTGTGAGACCCCTGATTTCCCACTTCACACCTCTATATTTCTGTGTGTGTGTCTTTAATTACTCTAGCACCACTGGGTTAGGGTCTCCCCAACCAAGCTGGTCTCGACAGAGAACTACAAACCACTGCTCAGGGAAATAAGAGAGGACACAAACAAATGGAAAAACATTCCATGCTCATGGATAGGAAGAATCGATCTCATGAAAATGGCCATACTGCCCAAAGTAATTTATAGATTCATTGCTAACCCCACCAAGCTACCACTGACTTTCTTCATAGAATTAGGAAAAAAAAAAACTACTATAAACTTCATATGGAAAAAAAAAAAAAAAAGAGCCTGCGTAGCCAAGACAATCCTGGGCAAGAAGAACAAAGCTGGAGGCATCGTGCTACCTGACTTCAAACTACACTACAAGGTTACAGTAACCCAAACAGCATGGTACTGGTACCAAAACAGATATATAGACCAATGAAACAGAACAGAGGCCTCAGAAATAACACCACGTATCTACAACCATCTGATCTTTGACAAACCTGACACAAACAAGCAACAGGGAAAAGATTCCCTATTTAATAAATGGTGTTGGGAAAACTAGTCAGTCATAAGCAGAAAACTGAAACTGGACCCCTTCCTTACACCTTATACAAAAATCAACTCAAGATGGATCAAAGACTTAAATGTAAGACCTAGGACCATAAACATCCTAAAAGAAAACCTGGGCAATACCATTCAGGTCATAGGCATGATAAAGACTTCATGTCTAAAACACCAAAAGCAATGGCAACAAAAGCCAAAATTGACAAATGGGATATAATTAAACTAAAGAGCTTTGGCACAGCAAAAGAAACTATCATCAGAGTGAACAGAAAACCTACAAAATGGGAGAAAATGTTCGCAATCTGTCCATCTAACAAAGGGCTAGTATCTATAATCTATAAAGAACTAAAACAAATTTACAAGAAGAAAACAATCTCATCAAAAGGTGGGCAAATGATATGAACAGACAAAAGAAGACATTTATGCAGCCAACAAATGTATGAAAAAATGCTCATCATCACTGGTCATTAGAGAAATGCAAATCAAAAACAAAATGAGATGCTATCTCACACTAGTTAGAATGGCAACCATTAAAAAGTCAGGAAACAGCAGATGCTGGAGAGGATGTGGAGAAATAGGAACACTTTTACACTGTTGGTGGGAGTGTAAATTAGTTCAGCCATTGTGGAAGACAGTGTGGCAATTCCTCCAGGATGTGGAACTAGAAATACCATTTGACCCAGCCATCGCATTACTGAGTATATACCCAAAGGATTATAAATCATTCTACTACAAAGAAACATACACGCGTATATTTATTGTGGCACTATTTACAATAGCAAAGACTTGGAACCAACCCAAATGTCCATCAATAATAGACTGGATAAAGAAAATGTGGCACATATACACCATGGAATGCTATGCAGCCATAAAAAAGGATGAGTTCACGTCCTTTGGAGGGACATGGATGAAGCTGGAAACCATAATTCTCAGCAAACTATCACAAGAACAGAAAACCAAACACCGCATGTTCTCACTCATAAGTGGTAGTTGAACAATGAGAACATATGGACGTAGGGAGGGGAACATTACACACCAGGGCCTGTCGGGGGATGGGGGGTTAGGGGAGGGATAACATTAGGAGAAGTACCTAATGTAGGGTTGATGGGTATAGCAAACCACCGTGGCATAGGTATACCTATGTAACAAAACTGCACATTCTGCACATCTACCCCAGAACTTAAAGTATAATAATAAGAACTTATTACTGTTATTTTCTTGCTTCTTTTTAGGTTGCTTTTTGTAATTCCTCTTTTCTTTTCTTCTTTTCTTACAACCTTCCTTTTACTTCCTGTGTGAGAGTAATATGGGTAGTACTTTTTAGTTTGTCACTTTTTATTTTTAGTGACTCTATTATAGTATTTGCATAGTGGTTACCATAAGGCTTACAAAAAATATCTTACAAATATAACAAATTATTTTCAAAAGACACAACTTATCTCCAGTCACAAAGAATAGAAACAAAGTAACAAAGAAAAAATTTTTAAAACCCTCTACACTTTAACCACATCCATCCCACATTTTGACTTTATATTGTCTCAATTTACATATTTTTACATTGCCTATTTCTTAACAGGTTGTTGTAGGCAATATCGTCTTGGATAGATTGGCTTTGGGACTTCATATTAGCGTTATGAGTGAATTACACATCACAATTACAGTATCAGATTATTCTGGATTTGTCCACGTCCTTAATTTTACCAGTGGGTTTTATAATTTTCACTGTTTTCATTTTGCACATTAGTGGCTTTTTAATTGAAGAACTCCCCTTAGCATTTCTTGTAAGATCTGTTGATGGTGAATTCTTTCAGCTTTTGTTTTTCTGGGAAAGAATGAATATCTCCATACTTGAAATGTAGCTTTGCTGGATACAGTTTTCTTGGATGACAGTTTTTTTTTTTTTTTTCCTCTCTCTCTTTCAGCACTTTGAAAATGTGCTCCTGGCCAGTATGCTGGGTTGCCAGACAAGTTGGGGCTCCTTTATATGCTATTTGTTTCTTTTCTCTTGCTGCTTTTAAGATCTTCTCTTTGTCTTTGACCCTAGAGAGTTTGATTATTATCTGCTTTTGGGTAATCTTATTTTGGTCAAATCTTTTTGGTGCTCTCTGACCTTTCTGTACCTGGATATTTATCTCTTTCTTGAGTTTGGGAAAGTTTTCTGCCATTATTTCTTTGAATAAGCTTTATACTCCTTGCTCTTGTTAACTCTCTATTGAACACCACTAATTCTTAGGCTTTCAGGTAATTTTCTATATCTTAAAAAAGATATAGAAACCTTTGTTCCTTTCCATTCTTTTTTTATTTTTTCTGCTCTATATATTTTCAAATAGCCTGTCTTTGTGCTCACTAATTCTTTCCTCTGCTTGATTTACTCTGCTGTTGAGAGCCTCTAATGAATTTTTCAGTTTGGTAAATGTATTTCTCAGTTCAAAGATTTCTGTTTGATTTTTTAAATTATTATTTCAATCTCTTAGTTAAATTTATCTGATAAACTTCTGAATTGCTTTTGTGTATTCTCTTGGATATCACTGAGTTCCCTTAAAACTGCTATTTTTGAATTCTTGGTCAGAGAGTTCATATATCACCATCTTGTTAAGGTCAGTTATTAGGGCCCTTGGTTTGTCTGTTTAAGGAGGTTATGGTTCCCTGTCTTTTTTTTTTTTTTTCCAAAATGGAGTCTTGCTTTGTCACTGAGGCTGGAGTGGCATGATCTTGGCTCACCGCAACCTCCGCCTCCCAGGTTCAAGCAATTCTTCTGCCTCAGCCTTCTGAGTAGCTGGGATTACAGGCCCCTGCCACCACACCCAGTTAATTTTTGTATTTTTAGTAGAGACGGGGTTTCACCATGTTGGCCAGGCTAGTTTTGAACTCCTGACCTCGTGATCCACCAGCCTTGGCCTCTCAAAGTGCTGGGATTACAGGCATGAGCCACTGCGCCTGGCCTGTTATTGTTTCTTATGGATGAACATCTATGTCTTTGCATTGAGGGATCAGCTATTTATTCCAGTCTTCTCTGTCTGGCTAGTTTTGGTTTTTATCAGCTATGTTTGTTCAGAAATTCTTTGTAATTTACCTATTATTTCTTGTATTTCTTTTTCTCTAGGTCACTGCCTCCTTTTCAGCACTAGATGGTTGGTGTCTTAAGCCCAGGTTTGCCTTGGTTTTAGTAAATTATCAGTGTGCCACCCATCTTGAATGGGGGAGGTCCCAAAGAGGATATCCCAGTAGTATGGGAAGGCTGGCTAAGGGTTTTTACCCAGGGGACCTGTGAGATGAACCTCTTACTGTGTGGTGCTGCTAAACAGCCACTCTGATTTGGCATCTCCTTTGGCCAAGTTATAGAACAGAGTTTCCAGAGATAAGGATGGTATTTCTATCTCCCCACTTTGTCTCTGGCTTTCCTCAGGGATATTTCTCTCTTCTGGTACTCTCAATGCTTCTTGTGGGTTGAGGCAGGGAAAGATTTCTCAGCAGAAAACTCAAGATTGTGGAGAAGCTGGTTATTCACCTCAGTCTCACTTTTTCCACTGTAGAAACTGTGAGTTGGTGGGGAATTTTCCACACACTTGGTGTCAGGCACACCAGGGAAAAGGATATCATGAATATGGAAGTTTGATTTTCTTACCATCTTCTTGGTGATTTTTTACTTCTCTGTGGCCCCAGGAACTGTCTTAATATTTGAGTTCTAAGATATTGTTGGTGATAATCTTGGCACTATATATTTGTTTGGTTTTCTGTGTAGAGGAGTGAAGCCAGAAATACTACCATTTTGGAACCTGCAAGCTCTTACTGATCACTGTCTTCCTTCTAAACTCTAATCGCATATATTGTCTTTACTCTGACATATATCTTTAATCCATAATCTCACCACAGGGCTAGTACCTGAGGAGAGGAAGGCAAGTCTTTCCAAGCATAGCTCTAACAAAAATTTTTACAAGCTATAATGGTGTTCTAGATGGGATTTCCAGAAAGTAGACTTTGACTTTAGTGCATCATTGGTACTAAAGATTATCCATGGGATCAATATCTGTGGAAGGGAGAGAAAGGAAGCAGGAGTAGGAACAGTGAGGAGTCAAACAACAGCCTCAGCCAACCCCACTGGAAGCCCTGGAGCTAGAATATCCTTTCACATGGCAAGGCCTTTATACCCCACAGTTATTGGGTGTGGGTTGGATGTGGGACTTCCCATGTACATCAATCACAGTGTTGTCTACTACCCTGGGATGAGCTAGCTTGAACTGCTCACCCAAGAAACCCAACCAAGCTCATCAAAATCTTCATCAGACTTCATACATAGTCACATACTCATACCTCCTAGTAGCTATGGCCTCCTTCTCAGAAAAATGATGGATGAATTTTCAATGTAGACTGACAGGTAGAAAGGACAGTGGAAGAGAAGCAACAGCAGCAACAGCAACTGAATTTGCTGAACTCTGAACTGAACTAGAACATTTTTGGAGAACATGTCCAGGCATATATGTTAGATAGGAACCTGCTGTCCAAGAGCTTTTATATCAACTAACTAGAGACACATAATGCTGTGAACTCCAGGAGCATTTAAGAGGCTGAACCTCACCTGAGCCCATAATTCTCTTGGGCCATAGGGTAACTACTTTACTAGATGTTCCCATTCTTAAGGCTCCTACAAGTTATATTTGGCCTATTAAATGGTGTTCTTGAAAAAGGAAGCAAATATTAACTGTGAATAAACAGATGACTGCATGATCTATTTTGCATCTGTGGCTCAAATCCAAACAAATAAAAAACAGAAATATACTTCATTCTTAGATTATTATGCCTTTGGAATTATATGGATGAAATATCTATGGAAATCCCTCAGTCTTCTTTCTTTGCTAGGGCCCTGGTACTTTTTAAGAGAAGAATAAGAAACTCCAATTCTCATTATCCTCCCTCTCCTCTGCATTCAACTTATCTTCCTAGCTGCTGGCCCTGCTGGTCAACAATGACCCCAGATCCTCAACCAAATGCTTGACTGTGGACTGACAGAGGCAGTAGCTTCATGAAGGCAACTTCCCATAGACCTTGCCACAAATCCCCTCTTTGCTGTTGCACTTCAACAGTCTGAAGTAGTTGGTTTTTTGCTTTTCCCTGCAGGATTTGCCCGTGAGACAGGTAGAGAGTATTGGTTGGTGATGATTTTTTGAATCTCTAACTCCCTTCTTTCAGACCTTTATTTCTACAGCTCCATTCAGAGTTAATAAGTCACATATTCTGATAATTTTTATAGTGGCTCTATTGTCCTGATAGAATCCTGAATGATATTCTTTCCAGACAAGTAAGTTAGAGAAACCAGATATGACATAATTGGTTTACAAATGGTCATTGCCTTTCAATAATTACGTTCTTCATCTCAACCTCAATCATACTACTCCATTCATCTCCTCCCTTCTTCTCAAAGAGAGGCCTCCACCATCTCTATGGAGGAATTCCTGCCATACGGTTTCAGGTCAAGATGAACTCTGCCCGTCCACTTATTTCCAGAGAAAGTTGTCTATGGCAATAATTAATTGAACAACATATGAGACTGTTCACTGTAAACACTGCCTTTAAAGCCTGGATATACTAACTTGAGAGTTCTTAGAACTTTCCCATGACCTGATGTTCTTAAAAAGAACAGCAGAATGACAAGAGAGCTAGGCATAGTTCAGATGTAATCTGTCATATTCTTATGTAGAGTCAAATTCACATCATTTATATAGGAGGTATGAGGAATCTATGAATTTATTTATGGGCAAGTTTGTTCATGCCTGAGGGTCTTTGCTTAAAGACTGACATGGCCCTATAACTACTGCTAGAAGTAAAAGGTTTCATCATGGGGCAACAATAGGCAGACACTTGGGACAAACAGCATCTGAGGGAGTTCAGAATTATTGGAAACAATTCTGAAAAATCAAGATGTTGCTTTACTTAAAGTGAATCCCAAACAAGTGTGTTAAGCTCCTATTAGAACATTGAGTTGGCTGGATATTAAAGTCTACTCAAGACCCTGAATATGACCCACTAGGCTGTCTGGCAATCTTTTCTTCTCTTTTTTTTTTTTTTTTTTTTTTTTTTTGAGACAGAGTCTTGCTATGTCACCCAGGCTGGAGTGCAGTGGCACGATCTCAGCTCACTGCAACCACTACCTCCCCAGTTCATCCCCAGTTCAAGTGATTCCCCTGCCTCAGCCTCCTGAGTAGCTGGAATTACAAGTGCCTGCCATCACATCTGGCTAATTTTTGTATTTTTAAAACAGCTACAGTGTTTCACCACGTTTGCAAGGCTGGTCTTGAACTCCTGGCCTCAGGTGATCCACCTGCCTCGACCTCCCAAGGTGCTGGTAATCTTTCGGTCTGATAAAACTTTCTGATTTTTACTACTGCTTCAAGTATTTGCATCTTTAACCAAAGCAGGCTCAGGATGCTCCAGAAAAAATTATACCCTGATCCCTCAGAGTTCATTAAGAAATTAACTCTTTCATGATTTGCCCTAGCCTTTCCCCTTTGTAAGTATTTAACACAATTATCAATATTTTCACCAAGATGGTACACAAAGTACCCTTTACATTGGATCATATTCTGCTCTCTTACTGATTAGGGGGATGTTTCATCTCTGTAACTACCTGAAAACTTAAAGTGAGACCATGTGTTACAATTAGCCTTGTGTTTCTAGAGTGCAGCCCTCAAAGCCTTCCAGGTCTGAATTGACCCACTATCCTATTCACTGTCCACAGATGACGGTTAAAAAGAATGATCAACCAAATACAGAAAGAAGATTACCTTGACCGCATATCAAATAAACAATATGACTAGGTCATCCATCTCACAACAGAGAAGTTTGACTATAACCATTTTCATATATCCGTTATATGACAAATATGGATTCCAGTCCTTCTGCTTTCCTTCACTCCTAGTACAACATTATCTTTGCACCAGGTCAGTTCCTGGAGGACATCCAAAACAATCCAAAGAAACTATGGACATTGCCTGATACCAGTCTTCTGTGGTTTTCTTATACACCAGGCCCTGAAGCATGTGAGTCTTCGATTTCTATATCCATCAATGTCCAAACCTTCTCACATGCAGGTTGTCAATGTCTATGTCTATAACCAGCCTGGTCAAATTCTCTTGCCACATCCCATTGTCTGCCTCCCTCAAAGAAATTTACCATGCCTTTACCCATGGTTCCATTGTATGACAAATTGAAGGGTCATCTATCCTTTACCTCACTATCATCAATGTAACTCTTTTCATTTTTTTGTTTCAGTTCAGTCCCCTCCCCTTCCTTGCCTTCCAAACCTCAGTAAAGGGCCCAATAAAAGAGTCAATACTTGTCCAGAAGACTCACTTATATCCTTAAAAACTTCTCTGAGCTCTTACTCTACTCCCTTGCTTTAACTGAAATCTGTTCCCTGAAGACATCACTTTCTCTAAGCCCCTCTTAAGTTCATGTTTATTGGCAGGTAAATTAGGGAGTTCTTGTCAGATGGCTTCTATTTTCTTAGTAAAATAGGAAATGAGATCATCTTCTAAAAGTGATCCAGGAGGTGAGAGGTCAGAGATTTGAGGAAAATGTTATCCTTTATTTCCAATTAATCAGCAAGTTCCATTTACTTTTATTTCAAAATTTATCTCTAATCCAAACATTTCTAGCTATCTCCACCACTACCACAATGGTCTGAGCCAGCATTATGTCTTTACTGGATCTACCAAATCAGTCTTCTGATTTGTCTTCTTGTATCCTTTTGGCCTACTCCACGTAAGCATCAAGGATGATCTTTTCAACACATAAATAATAGCACGATCCAGCTTACCTCACTTTAATGGCATCCCATCTTTCTTTAGATAAAGACAGAAATCCAAAGGAAGGGACAAGATGGCCAACAAACTGTAGCCAGGAAACACCTCTCCCACCTAGGAAAATCAAAATATAGACTAAGCCATCACCCTCTGAACAGCTCTTTTGAGAGAAAACACCGAAAGTCAATAGAGAGATGACGTAGACATTGAGGTTGAAAAGAGAGGAAGCTGGGACACCTGCATGGAGTCATCAAGCACCAGGACCAGCTTCTGGTCCTGAACAGGTGCTCAGGAAAGGGTGAGTGAAGGAACTCTGGGGCACCACACTCCCACCACAGGACTCTGGGATCCTAGCTACAAGAGACCCAGTGCCCCCCCCTAGACATTTGAATTGGCAAGGGGAACTCCCCAGAGATTAGGCAGAGGCAGAGCTCAAACCTGCACAGAGCCCAGAAGGTTTCACAGCCTATGGGGCAGCTGCAGCAAAAGGTGACCACAGGCACCCATCCCCCAGGCTTTTCCATTTTGCTCTGGGTGACGGCAGCCACCGCTAACTGGCAGGCCAGAGAGAGGAGAACTCTTTTCCAAAGTATTGCAGTGCATCTGATCCATGTGCCCCCTTGACTCTGACCCCTCCCAACGCCATCTGCCAGACTGCTCCTGAAAGTGGGTACACACAGTACAGCCTCCTGAGTGCCTCATCTGAGTGTTTTGCTGGCAGACTGTGAGTAGTTCAGTCCCCCAGCACAGCCAGTGAAGGAGCCAGAGTAAAAAGTCATGAGCCCAGTTCCAAATTTCCAGGGTTCGAGCACACTGTCCAGGGGTATTGAGTTGAGATCTGTAGCCAGAGCTTGAGCAGGGGAGAAGCCCCCACTACCAGGACAAAGAGAAAGTGGGGCATGTGTTCATGTGCTGATGTGGGAAGTAGGTGTCTTTCCCTCTGCAAGACCAGTCTGGGAAAGGTGTTGCCCGTTGGCCAGCTCAGCTTCTGCCTGAGGGATCCCCATGGTGCAGAATAGCTGGAACAGCCCAGCAATCTGGGCACAGAAGGCTTGGAACAAAACTAGCTGGCTTGGCCAGCTCCTGGGGCAGAAATTGGAGGAAGACCCAGTTGGGAAAGTGTCAGCTTGGCAGACTCAACAGTCACCTGCTGGGCTAAAAATCCTGGTCCATGAGGTATACCAACTGCATACTTGTAGCACCACAGCCCTGCCCTAGAATCCTCTGCCTTTGATCCACTGCATCACCAGACATACCCCACAATTCACTCCAATTTTGCTAAGCTCAGAGGACCAGCAGGTCCACTGGGAACTGCAGGTCTCCTAGTGACTTAACAAGTACTTCTCAACCTACAAAAAGACTTAGCCACACAATAATACTGGTAAACTTCAATATCCCACTGACAGCATTAGACGGATCCCTGAGGCAGAAAACTAACAAAGAAATTTGGGACTTAAATTTGACACTTGACCAATTGGATGTCTACAGAATGCTCCCCTTATGAATCACAGAATATACATTCTCATCGGCAAATGAAACATACTCTAAGATCAATCACATGGTTGGCCATAAAGCAAGTCTCAATAAATTAAAAAAAATCAAAATCATACCAACCATACTCCTGGATCACAGTGGAATAAAAATGGAAATCAATATCAGGAATATCTACAAAAACCACACAATTACATGGAAACTAAACAACTTGCTCCTGAATGACTTTTAGGTAAACAATGAAATTAAGGCAGAAATCAAAAAATTAATTGAAATAAATGAAAACAGAAACACAATATGCCAAAATCTCTGGGATGCAGCAAAAGCAGGGTTAAGAACAAAGTTTATGGTGCTAAATGCCTACCTCAAGAAGTTAGAAAGGTCTCAAATTGAACCTAGAGGAAGTAGAAGAACAATAAACTCACCGCAAAACTAGCAGAAGAAAATAAATACCTAAAATTGGACCAGAAATGAATGAAATTGAGACTCCAAAATCCATACAAACAATATATGAAGGCAAATTTGTTTCTTTGAAATGATAAACAAGATCAATGGATCACTAGCTAGATTAACAAACTACAAAAGAGAGAAAATCTAAAGAAGCACAATCAGAAATGACAAAGGTGAAATTACAACTGATCCCAAACAAATACAAAAGAGCCTCAGAGCCCAGGTGTGGTGTCTCATGCCTGTAATCCCAGAACTTTGGGAGGCTGAGGCAGACGGATCACCTAAAGCCAGGAGATCGAGACCAGGCTGGCCAACATGGTGAAACCCTGTCTCTACTAAAAATACAAAAATTAGTCGGGCGTGGTGGCGCACACCTGTAATCCCAGCTACTCAGAAGACTGAGACAGAAGGACTGCTTGAACCCAGGAGGCGGAGGTTGCAGTGAGCTGAGATTGTGCCAGGGCACTCCAGCCTGGGTGACACAGTGAGACTCTGTCTCAAAAATAAAAAGAAAACAAAATTTAAAAAAACAACAACAAAAAAAGATCTTTAGAGACTACAGTGAACACCTCTATTCACAGAAACTAGAAAATCTAGAGGAAATGGATAAATTCCTAGAAAAACACAAAACTTGCCAAGATTGAATCAGGAAGAAATTGAAACCCTGAATAGACCAATAACAAGTTCCAAAATTGAATCAGTAATAACAAAATCTACCAACCAAAAAATACTTTGGATCAAATGGATTCACAAACAAATTCTACTAGATATACAAAGAAGAACTGATCAGAAGGACTGTTATCAATTCTACAGAAAATAATCCAAAACACTGAGGAGGAGGAACTCCTCCCTAACTCATTCTATGAAGCCAGCATCATTCTAATACCAAAATTTGGCAAATAAACAATGAAAAAAGAAAGCTATAGGCCAATATTCCTCATATACACAGACACAAAAATCCTCAACAAAAGACTAGTAAACCAAATCCAGCAGCACATCAAAAATTAATTCACCATGATCAAGTAGGTTTCATTCCTGGGATGCAAAGCTGGTTCAACATACATAAATCAATAAATGTGACTGACCATATAAACACAATTAAAAATTAAAACTATACAATCATCTCAATAGACATAGAAAAAGCCTTTGATAAAAATCCAAAATCCCTTCATGAAAAAAAACTCTCAGCAAATTTGGACTAGAAGGACAATATCTCAAAATAATAAGAGCTATCTACGACAAACCCACAGCCAATATCATGCTGAACTGATAAAAGCTGGAAGTATTCTCCTTAAGAACTACAGCAAGACAAGAATACCAACTCTCACCACTCCTATTCAACAGAATAGTGGAAGTCCTAGCCAGAGCAATCAGGCAAGAGAAAGAAATGAAAGGCATCCAAATAGGAAAATAAGAAATCAAATTCTCTCTCTTCACTGACAGTATGATTCTATATCTACAAAACCCTAAATATGTTACCAAAAGTCTCTTTGAACTGATAAACATCAGTAACATTTCAGGAAACAAAATCAGTGTACAAAAGCAGTGGTATTTCTATACACCAATAGCATTAATGCTGACAGCCAAATAAAGAATGCAATCCCATTTACAATAACCACGCAAAAAATAAAATACCTAGAAATACAACTAACAAAGGAGGTGAAAGATCTCTACAAGGCACAAAACACTGCTGAAAGAAACCATAGATGACACAAGCAAATGGAAAAACATTCTCTTATCATAGACTGGAAGATCAATATCATTAAAAGAGCTATACTGGCCAAAGCAATCTACACATTTAACATTATTCCTATCAAATTACCGATGCCATTTTTTCACATAATTAGAAAAAACTATTCTAAAATTCATGTAGAACCAAAAAGACCCTGAATAGCCAAAACTATTCAAAGCAAGAACAAAGCCAGATGTATCATATTATCTGACTTCAAACTATACTACAAGGCTATAATAACCAAAACAGCATGGTACTGGTACAATAAAAGACACATAGACCAAAGGAACAGAATAGAGAACCCAGAAATAAATAAAGCTGCACACCTACAATCAACTGATCTTTGTGAAAGTCGAAAAAAATAAGCAATGAGGAAAGGACCCTCTATTCAATAAATGATGCGGGGTAACTGGCTATCCATAGGCAGAAGAATGAAACTGAACTCCTACCTATCACCATATACAAAAATTAACTCAAGATGGATTAAATACTTCAAGGTAAGACCTAAATCTATAAAACTCCTATACAAAAACTTAGGAAATATTTTTCTGGACATCAGCCTTGGCAAAGAATTTCTGACTAAGTCCTCAAAAGCAATTGCAACAAAAACAAAAATTCACACTTGGGGCCTACTTAAACTAAAGAGCTTCTGCGCAGTATAAGAAACTATCAACAGAGTAAACAGACAACTTTCAGAATGGGAGAAAATATTCACAAACTATACATTGGACAGAAGTCTAATGTGCAGAATCTAGAAGAAACTTAACAAGCAAAAAAACCCCAAATATCCCCATTAAAAAGTAGGCAACAGATACGAACAGACACTTCTCAAAAGAAGGCATACAAGAGGCCAGCAGACATACAAAAAAATGCTCAGCATCACTAATCATTAGAGAAATGCAAATCAAAACCACAATGAGGCCAGGCGCAGTGGCTCACACTTGTAATCAGCACTTTGGGAGGCCAAGGCAGGTGGATCTCTTGAGGCCAGGAGTTCAAGATCAGCCCTGCCAATATGGCAAAACCCTGTCTCTACCTAAAATACAAAAATTACCCGAGCATGGTGGCACACGCCTGTAATCCCAGCTACTACTCGGGAGGCTGAGGCATGAGAATCACTTGAATCTGGGAGGTGGACATTGCAGTGAGCCAAGATTGCACCACTGCATTCCAGCCTGGGTGATAGAGTGAGACCCTGTCTCAAATAATAATAATAATAACAATATTAAAAAACACAGTGAGATACCATCTCACACCAGTCAGAATGGCTATTATTAAAAAGTCAAAAAATAACAAATGCTGGAGAGGCTGAGGAGTAAAGGAAACACATACAACTGTTGGTGGGAATGTAAATTAGTTCAGCCACTGTGGAAAGCAGTTTGGAGATTTCTCAAAGAACTAAAAATAGAACTACCTTTTGACCCTGCAGTACTATCATTGAGTATATACTCAAAGGTAAATAAATCATTCTACCAAAAAGACACATGCATGTATATGTTAGTCATAGCACTACTGACAATAGCAAAGGCATGGTATCAAGCTAGGTACCCATCAATGGTGGATTAGATAAAGAAAATGTGATACATATACAACATGGAATACTATGCAGCCTGGAAAAGAAGAAAATCATGTCCCTTGCAGCAACACAGATGCAGCTGGAGGCTGTTGTCCTAAGTAAATTAACGCAGAAACAGAAAACCAAACATTGCATGTTCTCACTTATAAGTCGGAGCTAAACATTGAGTACACATAGACATAAAGATGGCAACAATAGACACTGGAGATTACTAGAGATGGGAGGCAGGGAGAGGGACAAGGGTTGAAACACTACCTATTGGGTATTATGCTCACTATCTGGGAGACAGGATTAATCATACTGCAAACCTCAGCATCATGCAGTATGCCCATGTGACAAGGCTGCACATGTACCCACTGAACCTAAAATAAAAGTTGAAATAAAATAATCTAAAAGGACAGAAATTTGGCCGGGCACAGTGGCTCACACCTGTAATCCCAGCACTTTGGGAGGCCAAGGCGGGCGGATTATGAGGTCAAGAAATTGAGAGCATCCTGGTCAACCAACATGGTGAAACCTCGTCTCTACTAAAAAACAAAAATTAGCTGGGCATAGTGGCGCATGCCTGTAGTCCCAGCTACTCGGGAGGCAGAGGCAGGAGAATGGCGTGAACTCGCCAGGAGGTGGAGCTTTCAGTGAGCCATGATCATGTCACTGCACTCCAGGCTGGGCGACAGAGTGAGACTCCCTTTCAAAAAAAAAAAAAAAAGACAGAAATTCTTCTAATGACCCTCTATGATTAGTCTTTACCCACTTCTTAAACTCATCTGGCAACATGTCTTTCATACTCTCTAACACAATGGGAACAATAGCCTTCTTTCAACTCTGAAACTACCATTGTTCTTTAACCTCAGGGACTTGCATAGCTATACTTCATCCTTTCTTCAGCTAGTTAACTCCTACTCTCTCTTAAGATCTCAATTTAATAATATCCCAGGAAAGCACTATTACACTGTTTAATAGTACTATGCACTTTTTCCTTATAGCACTAACATAAGTTATAATTTTCTATAATTATAGTTATATTATTATATTTAGACTTGGTTATATAACTAGTTATGTTATTGTGTTTAGCAATAATTTTCATTAAATAATTTTTAGATTACTGTATAACATCCTTGCCCCACTTACCTTGTAAGCTCACTAACAGTGGAGGCCATGCCTTTTTGCTCATCATTCTATCCCAAAGTTCTAGCCTAGCACTTAATGCATACATGATAGGTGCTCAATAAGTGTTAAATAAATGAAAGTTTAAGCTGACAGTCTTAATCACTAAGAGAGACAATACAGAGAGCAGACTCTGTGGCTCTTCTCACAACAGATATGTCCCACTCATCACTACTGTCTCACTGATATATAAACAAGTCTCCTCACCCATAAAGTAGGGGTGGGGGCCTTCCACTTTCAGGTTTACCATCCATGCATCCCAAATTCATTTTAACTGGTCCCTGTGCACATGGCCTTAGAACTCCACTCGTAACCCAATGTCTTTGCAACTCACTCCAACTGCCAGAGACAAGAAGCCAAAATACACAATAGCGAATGATCTGGACTTTGCCATTATTATAGCTAGCCTTGGCACTTCAGCTGGTGGGGATAGTATTTGTAGAAGAAAACCATATGAACAACCACTGATGTGAAGCCCTGTGTAAAGTCCAGTGTTTTTGATTAAGGCACTGGCCCATGACCAAAAATGGGTGTTGGGTGCCTACAGAATAATGAAAGTGAAGTAGTTTGAAGTAGAAATGATAATTACTACAGGTTTTTTTTCCCCCCTTTTTGTGGCAGCAAGCCAAAAGTCAGAAATAGGAAACCAAATAACAAAGTCTAGTACGAAGGACGGCAGCAGAACTAAAAAATGGGAATGGAGCCAGAGTCAGAAGCCAGATGGACTATGGAGTGAGTGCAGATCTGGAACCAGGGAATCATGTACATAATCATTGTAGTCAACATATCAGAGCAGGCAAATTCCTGGAACCGTGGCCATGTTCGGTTAATTTAAGGCACAGAGCTGGAAGAGAACCTCCTACCAAAGAGAATTGATAGCTTCCAGGGGAAGCCTGAGTAGTTGTGTGGGGCCGGACGGAAAATCTTCCCTAACCAGTTACCCTTTAACTTGAGCCCCCTCACATATTCAGCATGTGACTCACAGACAATGACAGTGAGCTTCAGGCAATTCACCCCTCCTCACATCTAGAGTGCTACATTCTCCAGCCTTATTGCCCATCTTGCTTCTTTCTCCCACTGCATTCTTGTGTTGACACAACTCACGACTTCTGATTTGTCCTCTGGCTTTTTTCCGTTAACATTCAATCCTTACATCTGACAAATGATTCAGTTTCATTTTTTTTTTTTTAATTGTCCCGTGGGCAATTCTTTGTACTTATCTTTTCCTTCCTTTTACTTCTAGCTGCTCTAGATAATAAACTAACTTACCTAATTAGACACCTCTATCTCTGGGGTCCCTTCTCTAACTTAAACTTGAATGGCTGGTGTACCTACCCAACCTCTCCTAATCTTTCCTACTCTCAGAATTACAAGTGCAGGACTTAAGGAATATATACTTTAAAATGCATTCCGTTATCTTTAAAAAAATGGCCAGTATCTTGTTTCTTGTGTGCAAGTTTTATCTCACTTAATAAACCTTATGTTTCTCGAGGAATGCACTGACTCTGTATTACTTCTCTAGTCTTTATACTACTGAGTACCAAATCAATATACTGAACTTGCAAATAATTGTAGGTGAGGTACTATGTGTATGGCAATATTTAATTTTATTTAAAGTCTTTCTGAGAATTTGAATGCTACCAGATCCCATTCAATACATTTATAATGTAATTTATTAAAATACAATAGTCTTCATAAGTAAGATATTTTACAAAATGTTTTTTGAAGAGTACATATTAGATCATAGAAATTTACAATGGGAAAGACCCTCAAATTATTTAACATAAAACTCTGTTATATTACAGAGTATCTCCTTAAAATTAGTGTTGATTTCCAAGCCTATGGGGACAATCATAACAAACATGATTTACTGAGAGAGCCAAGGACGGTTTCCCTGAGAAAATGACATTCAAGATAAACTCTGAAGAACAGGTATAGGACACCTCTGTGAAAAGGGGAGCACATGGCCGGGCGTGGTGGCTCACGCCTGTAATTCCAGCACTTTGGGAGGCCAGGGCGGGCGGATCACGAGGTCAGGAGATGGAGACCATCCTGGCTAACACGGTGAAACCCCGTCTCTACTAAAAATGCAAAAAGTCCAGCCAGGCGTGGAAGCAGACACTTGTAGTCCCAGCTACTCCGGAGGCTGAGGCAGGAGAATGGCACAAATCCAAGAGGCGGAGCTTGCAGTGAGCTGAGATCACGCCACTGCACTCCAGCCTGGGCGACAGAGCGAAACTCCGTCTCAAAAAAAAAAAAAAAAAGGGGGGGGGGGACACAAAGTATAAGGTAAATTCTTGAGAGGAGGGACAAGTAGAAGTGTCTGCTGAGTTTGAGCAACTGAAAAGTTTGTGTTGCTGAAACAGAATAAGGGAGAGCATGGCACAAGAGGAGCAAGTGGCGGCGAGTTCTGAAGCCCTTGGTAAGGATTATGGACTTTATCCTAAGAACAGTGAGAAGCCATTGACGGGTTTGGGGAGGCATAATATGAAAAGGTTTGTGTGTGTTTTTTAAAGTCACTTTGGACATTTGTTTCTGTTCACAATGAGAAACTGGAACTGAATTTATCTTTCCACCTAAAACAACTAGAAAACTAGACAAAATTTATAAAGCAATGGCTTTCAAGACATTGGTTATCAGGCAATGAAGGACAGTGATCCTGTCATACGGGAACAAATGAGGTAAGTTATACCATAGCCCCAACTTACTGCCTGGAAAAAGTTTCCTGGATGCAGTGTAAGGAGGGGAAATCCTGAGTTGAAACCCCGAGCTGACAGTCTGAGGAAGTTGAAGAGGCTAGAGTTGGCAGGGCAGATTCTGGAAAGGGGGAACTATACATATGAGAACTCTAGAGATCTTAAGAGAGTGTCCTTGGATGTTCAGTTGAGTATTGATCAGAACATGCATGTGAAGAAACTACCCAGAACTGGGGAAAGAATCACACAGAAGGATTAGCGGAAAGAGTATTTGTAGCTCGCATATGGACTGGGATAGTGCCTGTTCCCAATAGCTAGATTGGAAAACCTCATAATTTAGAAGACATCAGACTTTTTTTTTTAGGATTCTAAGAAGAATCTTCCCTCAGTGGTAGGTAAGATTTAATCCTAGAGGTCGGGCACGGTGGCTCACGCCTGTAATCCCAGCACTTTGGGAGGCCAAGGCAGATGGCTCACCTGAGGTCAGGAGTTCAAGACCAGCCTGGTCAACATGGTGAAACTCCGTCTCAACTAAAAATACAAAATTAGCTGGGTGTGGTGGCATGCACCTGTAGTCCCAGCTACTCAGGAGGCTGAGACAGGAGAATTGCTAGAACCCAGGAGGTGCGCCCCTGCACTTCAGCCTGGGCAAGACAGAACAAGACTGTCTCAAAAAAAAAAAAAAAAAAAAAAAAAGATTTAATCCTAGACTAAATGCTTTTTGGTCTTTTCTAGCACAGCTTAAAAACAAAATTTCTTAGAACCACTGATAAAGAACCAGTGATTAAATCGACCAAAGGAAAAAGATACATGATATAGAGGGCCAAAGGTCAAGATGAGAGATTTCTTATCAGAAGCAATGCAAACTAGGAGACAGTAAAATAATATCCTGAAAGTACTGAAAGAAAAAAAAACACCTTATCAATCTAGAATTTTGTACCCAAATGGAAGTATCTTTCAAAAACAAAGATGAAAGAAGGATATTTTCAGACATTAAAAGAAGCAGAAATAATTCATCACAAGCAGACCAGCACTATAAGAAATGATAGAGGAAAATTTGGTATTTTTTTCTTTTGCTTTTCCTTCAGGCAAAATGAAAATAATACCAAATGAAAACCTAAATAAAAGAATGGAGAACATCGGAAATGGTAACAACATGGACAAATATAAATACATTTTTTATTATTTAAATGTCTTTAAAAGATAACTGACTCTTGAAAGAAACAATAAATATAATGATAATGTACTATGGCAGGGGTACCCAACACTAAGACTGTGGACCAGTACTGGAGGTGAGTGGTGGGCGATTGAGCATTACTGCCTGAACTCAGACTCCTGTCAGATCAGCGGCAGCATCAGATTCTCATAGAAGCACAAATGCTATTGTGAACTGCACATGCAAGGGATCCAGGTTGTGCACTCCTTATGAGAATCTAATGCTTGACGATCTGAGATGAAACAGTTTCATCTCGAAACCATCCACCCCACAATGGTCTGTGGAAAAATTGTCTTCCACAAAACTGGTCCCTGGTGCCCAAAAGGTTGGGGACCACTGTACTATGTGGTTTATAAAATATATAGAAGTAAAATGTAAGGCAAAATAGTACAAAGGTCAGGAGGGGAAAATAGAATTATACTATTTTAAGGTTCTTGCAGTATCTGTTAAGTAATATAATGCCACGTGAAGGTACAACATAACAAATATGTATAATATAAACCCTAAATCAACAACTAAAACTTTATGTCCCATTACTATGAATTATAAAGAATTATAGCTAATAAGACTTTATATATCATTATTGTGAATTAAAAAGAATTATAACCAGTAAGCCAACAAGGGTGATAAAATGGAATATACATTACATAGTTTTTTTAAAAGAAGGCAAAAAAGGAAAGGGGAAAGAAGAAAAGATGGAACAAACAATACAAATAGAACCAAAACTATCAATAATTAAATTAGTCTAAACTCTCTCATTTAAAAACCAGAGATTATTAAGATTGGATAAAAATGCAAGATTCAACCATGCTTAGCATAGAGCTTAAAAATTAAGGGAAGAGAAAAATATACCATCCTAATACTAATCAAAAGAAAGCAGACAAAATAGATTTCAGAGCAATTACCAGAGATGAGGGACATAAAATGGACAAATTATTTGAAAGATACAAACTACCAAAGCTCATTCAAGAACAAATAGATAAATAACTCTACATCTATTAAAGAAATTGAATTTGTCTACAAACCTTCCCACAAAGAAAACACTGGGCCCATATGGCTTCGTTTGTAAATTCTATCAAACATTTAAGCAGAAAATAACACCAATTCTACAAAAACTCTTCCAGAAAATTGATGAGAAGGGAATATTTTCTAATTCATTCTGTGAGGGCAGCATTACTTGATACCAAAACCAGACAATGACATTATAAGACAACTATAGACCAATATGTGTCATAAACATACATGTAAAAATTCTTAGCAAAATTTTAGCAGAGCTAATACAATAATGTACAAAAAGGATAATACATCATGACCAAGGGGGGTTTATCTCAAAAATACAAGGTTGGTTTGATATCCAAAAAGTAATCAATGTAACTCATTGTAATAACAAGAAAGAAAAATCCTATGATTATCTCAACAAATACAGAACAGTATTTGAAAATACAAAATACACGCCTGACAAAAACTGTCAGAAAACAGAGAACAGAAGAGAACTTCCTTATATTGATAAACAGTATATGTGAAAAATCTACAATTAACATCACACTTATGATCAGGAACAAGGAAAGGATATCCATCTTACCACTTCTAATCAGCATTGTACTGGTGGTTCTAGCCAGAATAGTCATGCAAGAAAAATAAAATCTCCATTTGGAAAATAAGAAGTATAATTCCCTTCATTCATAGATGGCATGATTTCTGTGAAGAAAATCCTATGGAGTGCATAAATAAGTTACTAGAACCAATGCAGGAGTTTAGCAATGTTCCAAGATACCAGATCAATATATAAAATTAATTATATTTCTATATATAGTAGAGCATCATTTCATGTATTTATTTTCCAGCCATATAGCTTACTTAGCGAATTGTCTATTCAAATATTTTGCCCACTTTTAAAAAGGTAATCATGTATCTATCATGTGACCCAGCAATCATATGAAAGCATGCCTGGTCACAGTCTAATCTCGGGATGAATATATGACCATACATGACAAAGAGACTTTGCAGATATAATTAAGACAAGACTCTTGAGATGGGAAGATTATCCTGCATTATGCAGGCAGACCCAATGTCATCACAAGGGGCTTTAAAAGATGGAAGAGGAAGGCAGAAGAGTCAGAGACAAAGTTATGATAGAAGCAGAGATTGGAGTGATGTATTGTAAGATGGAGGCAGATGCCACCAGCCAAGGAATGCTGGTAACATCTAGAATCTGGAAAAAGTAAAAAGAATCAGCCCTGGACTCTAAATAAGGAGTGCAATCCTGTCAACACCTTGATTTAGCCCAGTGGAATCCATTTCAGACTTCTGACCTCCAGAAGTGTAAGATTATAAATTTGTGTTGTTTTAAGACACTATCATGCAATTTATTGCAACAGCAACAGGAAATAAACACTGTTGACTTCCGAGAAGATTATTTGGTGGAGCTTCTATTTTTACTTGGATAATTTTATATTCAGTACCAGAATGTAAAAAAAAAAAAGCCTATTATTATTTATTACCAAATTTATATAAATTTCATAAAAGGCCAGGTGTGGTGGCTTACACCTGTAATCTCAGCATTTTGGGAGGCCAAGGCAGGTAGATCACTTGAGGCCAGGAGTTTGAGACCAGTCTGGCCAACGTGGTGAAAACCCATCTCTACTAAAATTACAAAAATTAACTGGGTGTGGTAGTGCATGCCTGTAATCCCAGCTACTCAGGAGGCTGAGGCACGAGAATCGCTTCAGCCTTGGAGGGGGAGGTTGCAGTGAGCTGAGACCATGCCACTGCACTCCAGCTTGGGCAACATAGCAAGACTCTGTCTCAAACACATACATACATACATACATACATACATACATACATTTGATATAGCATTTAAGGAATCATAAGAGATAACTTATTTAATGAGCTTTGTCTTATAAAAATATTTGTCAAAGATACTCTAAGTGGAGGCAAAAAAAGACAGTAACTGAAAACCTTTGAGCTGAAATATTTAAATATTTAATAAGATAAAACCAGAATTGGGAATATACCCCATTTGGTATAATTTGCTCTGAGTTTACCAGATGACCTATATTAACCTGTTGAGAGAGTATGTTCCAAAATAAAAATACTGAGGTAACTGAGAAGAGTCAATTGAGAGCATCAGCAATTTTAAATTCATTGGCTGTAAAATGAAATGTGGAAGTTTAAAGATACTTTTATTAAAAATTACAATCATATAAAAATATATTCTTCAGAAGTAAAATATACCTGTAACATGAGACAGATACAGTTAAGACAATGATTAAAATACATGAATATGTACAGAATTATTATGGTTGTAACTTTTTAATGTACTGACAATCAGTATTAAGCAGTTTGTTTTCAATTTTTTCTAGTGTACCCAGATTTATTTTTGAAAATATTTTATTTTATGTATTTATTTTTGAGACAGAGTCTTGTTCTATCATCCAGGCTGGAGTGCAGTGGTGCGATCTAGGCTCACTGCAACCTCCACCTCCCAGGTTCAAATGATCTTCCTGCCTCAGCCTCCCTAGCAGTTGGGAATACAGGTGTGTACCATGACACCTGGCTAATTTTTGTATTTTTGGTAGAGATGGGGTTCCACCATGTTAGCCAGGCCAGTCTCATCTCCTGGCCTCAAGTGATCCACCCGCATCAGCCTCCCAAAGTGCTGGGATTACAGGCATGACCTGCCGTGCCCACCCTTGAAAATATTTTTTAAACAGAACTATCTTATAGTTCTGTATATTTGATTGTGTAATGCTTCATTTTATTCTTAAAGGTTATCTCTATTTGGACCCCCTGGGGGTCTTGGAATATATCTCTTGTGGATTACGAGGGGACTACTATACATAATAAAACACATTGTTTCTATTATTACTCTGAGTAAAATGTTACTTATTAAATTAAGAATAAGAAAAATAAAAGTTTTATTTTCCCTCCTTTCCTTATACAGACATGAGTTTTTGACCTGTACTATTTTTCTTCTTTCTGAAGAATTTCTCTCAATATTTTTTGCAAGGTAGGTCCTGTTGGCAATGATGTCCCTCAATTTTTGTCAGTCTAAAAGTCTTTGTTTCTCCTTTACCTTTGGAGGATAACTCTGCAAAGTAAATAACTATTGGCTGGTGTTTTTTTTCTCTCAACACTTTGAATGTTTCACTCCAGCCTCTTACTTTCATGGTTTCTGAGGAGACGTCAGATGTAATTCTTATCTTTGCTCCTTTATAGATAAAGTGTTTTTCCCTCTGGCTTTTTATCAGAATATTTTTCTTTTTTTTTTTTTTTGTATCTTTTTGTTTCCATATATATCTGCTTATATAAGAATATTTTTATTTTTTATTTTCTGAAATTCGAATATTTGCATATGTGTAGATTTTTTTTTTTTTTTTTTTTTTTTTTTTTTTGGCATTTATCCTACTTGCTGTTCTCTGAGCTTTTTGGATCTGTGGTTTGGTGTCTGACATTAATTTGGGGGAAGTTCTGTCATTATTGCCTCAAATATTTCTTCTGTTCCATCAAGGATTTCTTCTCCTTCTGATATCCCTACTGTGTGCATCTACACCTTTTGTAGTTGTCCCACAGTTCTTAAATATTCTGTTCTGCCTTCTCTTCCCCCCGCACCCCACCATCCATCCAGTCTTTTTTCTCCATGCTTTTTTTTTTTTTTTTTTGGAGACGGAGTCTCCATTCTGTTGCCCAGGCTGGAGTGCAATGGTACAAACTCGGCTCACTGCAACCTTCACCACCCAGGTTCAAGCATTTCTCCTGCCTCAGCCTCACTCCTGAGTAGCTGGGATTACAGGAGTGTGCCATCATGCCTGGCTAATTTTTGTATTTTTAGTAGAGGCGGGGTTTCACCATCTTGGCCAGGCTCTCTCGAACCCCTGACCTCAGGTGATCTGCTGGCCTCGGCCTCCCAAAGTTCTGGGATTACAGGTGTGAGCCACCACACCTGGCTTCTTCATGCTTTTTTGTTTGGGAAGTTTCTATTGTCATATCCTTAAGCTCAGAGATTCTTTCCTCAACCAAGTGCAAGTGTACTAATACGCCCATCAAAAAGCATTCTTCATTTATGTTACAGAGTTTTTGATATCTAGCATTTAATATTTTTTTAGAATTTCCGTATCTCTGCTTACATTACTCCATTTGTTCCTACATGTTGTCTACTTTTTTCTGAAAGCCCTTATCATATAAAAATAGCTCCGTTTTTAATTCCTGATTTAATTATCACAACATTCTTACCATATTTGATTCTGGTTATCATGCTTCAGTCTCTTCAAACTGAAAATCATTTTTTTTTTTTCCTTTACAAATATGTCTTGTAATTTTTTTTGTTAAAAAGTGACTATGATGTGTTGAGTAAAAGGAACTACAGTAAATAAGCCTTAAGTAATGTGGTGGTAGTGTCAGGGAGTTGAAGCATTCTGAGTCCTATGATTAGGTCTCAGTCTTTTGGTAAGCCTACACCCCTGCATGGTAAACTTCAGCAGTGTTTTCTCAGTTGTTTCTCCCTCTTAACGGTGGACAGAATTGCTAAAGGGGACTAGAGTGCTATATTTCCCTTCCCCACGTGGAAGGCTAGAGCTAACTGGAGCTGGATATTTTCCTTCCCCCAAGTCAGTTAGGCTTTGATAAAACCCCACTGAGTTAGGCTGTAGTAAAACAGTTTCTCCTTGCTCAACCAAAAAAAGAAAAAAAGTTTCTTCTGCAGCCAGGGCTTGTTAAGAACAGAATGCTCTGCTGTATATCAAAATGGTTGCTTTCCCATCCCCCAGCCAGAAGCATGAGGGGGTTTTTCTCTGATAGTCACTGTGAGTTCACCTTTGTGAGTATACAATACTAGTCCTACTGGAGGTATAATTCACAAAGGTATGAGAGCTCCTCTATGACTGGGTTCCCCTGGAGTTTTTGACTCTCAGGCTTGTCCACAGTGAGCCTTCAGCATTTCATCAATTACGGTTCAGGTTTCCCTACCCCAGCACTGGTTTCCAGAGGTTTCTGCTCTGGTTATGATTCTCTGTATCTTCCCATCCGTCTCTCCAATTTTGAGGGCAGCAGTTTTCCCTGTGTCCTCATTTCTGAGGAATTTAAGAAGAGTTGTTGATTTTTGTCTGTTCAGCTTTGTACTTGTTATTAGGATGCAGTGGCAAGTTCTAAGCCCCTTATATGAGACTAGAGACTCTGCGTGCTTTTAAAATTCATTGCTGTGTAAAAATACCAGTTTGCTTATGCTTTATTTTCTGGGTTCAGTTACATGATATAAAACATGTGCACATTTGAGGATTTGAGAAGATCTCTAGGTGAATTCCTATATTTCAAGGCACTATTATACTACTTACTCCTTGCACAAAAGATATTCAGTTATGTAGTTTATAAGCTATACCCAGTGCCCTAAATAGTACTGTAGGTGCTGTATAAATACCATAGATATTTAATAAACATTTGTGGAATAATCTATAAATGAATGAATGAAAGATTTCCCTGGAACTTCTTGGATTCTTTCACCAGATCACTCCCTAGTTTTCTAATAAACTTGATTTGTCCTGAGAAAGATAGAGAAAAGGAATTGTTCTAACTTTTAATATTGTTATTAGTTGTTAACATATTAACTTGGTCTGAATCTGAACCTTGAAAATGTTTCTCTTGATTTTCAGATTGAAAGTACAAAATTCAGAAACTCGCAAAACTCTGTGTAGGAGTGTTCTATGCAATAACCACTCTAAGTCTTCCAAACAGTGACAAAAATTGCTAAACTGACAAACATAAAATGAAACACAAAACTAAAATGTGAGTAGCTTATTTGTTTAGTAACAGGAGTTAAGTGCATTATTTTGTTGTAGATTACTTTTTGCATACTTTTATTCTCAGGCTGTCTTTCTCTGTTACCCAGGACTCTAGGTTTCCCCATTCCCTTGTTCCTTTCTTTACCCAACCTAGGAGTACATGAAGAAAAACAATACTGAATTTTAAACTAAATAAATTGTAAGAGGTGAGATATATATTTGGGCAAATTTAACATGAGAGACATATTATCCAAATAACATTTAGTTGACTTTAAATGGATATATATAAAAAAAATTTTTTTTTTTTTTTTGAGACAGGGTCTCACTCTGTCGCCCAGGCTGGAATGCAGTGGTGCGATCTCGGCTCACTGCAAGCTCCACCTCCCAGGTTCATGCCATTCTCCTGCCTCAGCCTCCCAAGTAGCTGGGACTACAGGTGCCCACCACCACGCCCGGCTAATTTTTTGTATTTTTTAGTAGAGATGGGGTTTCACCGAGTTAGCCAGGATGGTCTCGATCTCCTAACCTCGTGATGCGCCCACCTTGGCCTCCCAAAGTTCTGCGATTACAGGCGTGAGCCACTGTGCCTGGCCTAAATGGATTTATTTAGGTAGCAGCTCTGTTCTACTAATGTGCCCAGTAGTTAATTACTATTTGTGCTAGAATGCCATCCCCAGCCTTCAGCTTAACTATTTTTTACTGGGCTCTGGTTCCAGAGCAGTGGACTAAGAAAATTATTAATGCTAGAGAAGGGTAGTAAGAGGATGAAAAGGATTTCGACATCATGTCATATAAGGAGTGATTAAAAAGAGAATTATGTTTCCCTAAGGAAAAGAAGACTAGGGTAGATTCTGTATCAACATTTATCTCAAAACCCTTAGCATGGTCCACAAGCCCTGAATCATCTGTCTTCCACTTACTTCTCCAGCCTCATCTTGCAAACATTCTCACTTTCTGTGTTTCAGCTCTTCTGGCAGAGTTTGATACCTCCTTTTTTAGGCCTTTTGCATATACATTCCTTTGGCTAGGAAGATTCTTCTCCGCTTTTTGGCCTATTTCCTACTATAGATCTCTGTTCACATATTACTTCCTCAGGGAAGCCCCAAAACAAATCAAAAGTTTCTAGCTCAGGTTTCCCTTGCAGCAGTTATTTCATTTGTGTGTCTCTCACGCTAGACCATAAGCTTCAAGATATAAAGGACCGTGGTTGTTTTGCTAACCATTTTCTCACCTAACACAGTGCCTTGTATGTAGCAGGTAGGCAACAAATACTAAGTGAATGAACATCCATGCTTATTCTGGCTAAATTGCTGTTTTCAACTCAAATGCCAAAAATTTCTTAAAAGCCCACACAGAAACAGTAACAACAACAAAAAAGATAGGTGACATGAGTGAATAAGGACTGGGCATAATAGGAATTTATGGAAACTGTAGAGAATTGAAGACAGCATGCCTTGTATAAATGCATTCAAAAGTCAAATGATTTTGAAATGCTGTGATGACAAAGTATAACATGTTCATGTATCACATTTGGCTATAGGCTGCCAGTTTGCAACACCTGTCTTAAGTAAATTGCTATATTAATTATATATACTATTGTAGAGGGCATTTCATTCTATGAGAAAATGCTCACATATACTTAAAAAAAAAAAAAAAAAAAGCATGCTCCAGGATACCTTATTGGTGGATTGAAAAACAAAAATAAAACATTTTTAAAAGCATGCTAAATACAACAGTGGCATTCTCATTTAAAAATATACAGAGAAAACACTGTGTAAAGGTTTGTACTAATATGCCAACAGTGGATATCTCTAGCTGATAGAATTATATGTTCTGGTGTGTGTGCTTTTTTGTATTTTCTTAGTATCCTACAACAAACATGTATTGCTGTTGCACTCAGAAATAAATTGTTTTTACAAGGTCGAGAAGTAACTCAGGTGTCAATGTGGCAGATAAAGTAGAGTATAATAGGATCAGTGGCAGGGAGATTGACTATTGCAATAATATGGGTGAAAACTCATGAAAGCCAAATTAAGGCAGTTGCTGGGAGGATAGTGGTTATCAGTGTCACCTGGTCCTCTCTGCCTAAACATATGCTTCAATTTCTACTTGATTAAATTGCTTATGTTGGGCAAACTTTCAGGTGGAAAGCAGAGCACAAGCCACTGGCTCCCTGTTTTGTTTATTTTTTAGCATTTGTTGGCATTTAGTGAAACTCTTTCCCTGTGGCTTCAAGCCACCAGGACACAGGTCCTCCCCACCACCGCCTTAATCTTTTCTCAAGTTCTTCTGCTACATAATTTGGCCTTCAGGATGACAGGTTGCTTTAGGAGCTTTTCCTTCTCCAGCACTTTGTAGTAGCTCTAGAAGAACAGAGAAAAGGATTTACAATATATTGTGGCAGGTACCAACTCCTTGATGGGAATGAGGAAAGATGCCTGCCAACCTACTTTCTAAAACCAAGGTACAGTATGTTTCTGCCCGGACACTAAGGGGACACTGGTTGCCCCCATCAGTGAATCAAGACCAGCAGATTCTGAGGACTCCAGCACACTAGAGAAGAGCTGTGAGCTGTTAGGATGTGACCCTAGTCTCAGAGAGCTCCCTTTTTTTGAATTCCCAGGTCTTCCTGGCAGTATCTATGCCTTACCTCTTGGAATTTCAATCTTGAGTAGAAACCCAGGAAATATTTCTCAATTCATGGGGTATCTTCCCCTTCTGCAGTATCATTGAGACTGCCTGTTTTCCTGTAATGATTTCATTCTTAGGCAGGTTCACTCTACATGATGACCAAAGGCCAGATGTAGCTTGTTTTTTTTTTTTTTTTTTAATTATTATTTCAAAAGCAGGTGCCTTTTTCTCGATAGTGCTAGCCCAAATGGTGAAACTATCTCTGATTAACTTCAGTTTTGTTAATCTGCCCATTCCTGAACTAATCACTATGGCTGAATGATAGGATACTTTGGCTAGCCTGATTTTTATACACATCCTGTGGTATAAAAATCAGAATTAGGTAATGAACGATTGCATCTGCAGAAAGAGGGACAGGTCTACATTCGGACATGCTCTCAAATCTCAGTGGCCTAACACAAAAGAATGCATATGAACTGCAGCACAAGTGTCTCTAATTGGCAAGCAAGTATCCTCCAAGTGAAGAGTCAGGAAACTCTAGCACAAGTGTCTCTAATTGGGAAGCAGGTATCCTCCAAGTGAAGATTCAGGAATCCAAGAGTCCTACCTTGTGGCTTTGCCATCTTTAACACATAGCTTCCAGTGCAAATTTGCTCATCTGCCTCAAGTTGGTAGGGAGTGGTAATATACTGGATTGCTCATGTGATGTTTCCATGGGCCAGAGCTGGAATAGGAGCACATCACTTCTACTCACATTCCACTGGTTAGAACCGAATTAGCACACCTAACCCATATACCTAATTGGAAGAGAAGCATGGAAATATAGCTGTGTGGTCAGAAAAATTTAGTATCTGCAAGAATCTACTATTCTGATCACTAAACATGTATTTTACCTGTCTTTCCACACACAGAACATACCCTGTCTCAAAGGAGACAATCTGAAGTTTTAACCAGTTACTGAAACAGGCTCAAAGTCTAGGATTTTCAGAAAATGCGCAGCTGTCTTCATTAGGTACAGATGTGACCTAAGAACTAAAAAAACAAATTATCTTTATTGTCACCCCATCCCTACAAATCCAATATACAGTGGTAACTCAGAGACAGGTAACTATAATACATTTTCTCATTTAGAAAAGAAAAATGATACTGAGCAATACTATTCATGTATAATAATGAGGAAATACTGCATAAACATTTTGTGGCCCATCTCCTGGAGACTGAAAACAGTTCTGATGAGACCCCAATTCTAGTCTTCAGGAAAAAACTCCCTGTCCATTCCTTTGTACAGCTCCTGATATGAGCTTCTGAAATGTTCTTTTTTTTCATCATTCTCCACGGCCACATCACATGTGAGTACTGGAGAGCTGTTAAGGTTTAATGCTCTATTCTTCTACTTATGCAAGCTTGGGGTTGGACAGTTACCCTCTGTTTTAACACCCAAACAATGATATCTGAACCAGATTTAGTATGATTAGTAATAAAGTTCCTCCAAAAATGTAGTCTTCTGATTGATTTGCTTCTAGTAACTACACCCAAAGTTCTTTCTTACATAATTATCAAGCCTAATTTACTGCTTTGCTTCCTTGCTCCTATGCCAGTTCCTTTAGACCTTTATCATAGCTATCCTGAAGCCATCTACAATAATGACTTTGAATGGAAAGACCAAACCCTTTTCCTGATCTTTGTTGCAGGACTTAATCTCACTGGTAACTATACTCAAGACCTCTTCTAGCTTTTTTTTTTTTTTTTTTTTTTTTTTTAATATTGTTAGAAGTCTTAAAAAGTCACCTTTTCCAATCCTCCCTGAGAAATATTGGTGTACACTCTCACTTCTGCCAAGTATGTCCCGAGTTTCTCTTTAGTAAAAACTCACTAAAAGTAAAATATAAAATTCAACACGTAGTATTACTTTTGCTCTTTTCAATCATTTCCTCTGGAGCTAATCTAAATAGGTGATCTGATTTTGAATTATTTCAGGTGACAGTTTTACTAATTACTTTGCCACTGCAAACATGGGCCTCCTTTTTCCAGCCTCCAAATCACATTCTCTACCACCTGCTACATCATAACTAAGCTGATGTAACATATTTTAGGTTATTGTCTTAGCAGTACTCCACTTCTGGTACCAATTTCTGGACTAGCTATGGTCATTCTAGCTCCTATACATATAAATTCTCAAATCTCAATTTTGTCTCTTACAAGAAGTCCAAAAAGGAGTGTATCTAATTGGGGTGGCTCTCTTCCAAGTAGTGTTTCAGCCACTCCTTCTTCTCTTTTCTGTCTTTGGCATCTCCAACATATAGTTTTCAAGGTCACCATGCTGAAAGGCATCAGGTTGATGAAGAAAGAGTAAGGGAGAATAGGACTTCATTAACCCTAAAAATGAGCACATCATTTCCATTCATATTTCATTGGCTAGAAGTTAATCACGGCCAGGCACAGTGGCTCTGGCCTGTAATCCCAGCACTTTGGGAAGCTGAGGCGGGGGAATCACCTGAAGTCGGGAGTTCGAGATCAGCCTGACCAACATGGAGAAACCGTGTCTCCACTAAAAATACAAAATTAGCTGCGTGTGATGGTGCATGCCTGTAATCCCAGCTACTTGGGAGGCTGAGGCAGGAGAATCGCTTGAACCCGGGAGGCGGAGGTTGCGGTGAGCTGAAATTGTGCCATTGCATTCCAGCCCGGGCAACAAGAGCTAAACTCATTCTCAAAAAAAAAAAAAAAAAAAAAAAAAGGTAGTTCATCACATGACTACAACCAACTACAGGGAAAGCTATGAAATTTAGTTTAGCTGTGTGCCCAGGAAGAAATAAGTTTCATGGGCTAGTCAGTTCCTGCCAGAGGTTCTAGCGGGGAAAAAAAAAGTTAGATAAAAATAAAAGAAAGTGACTTTACGGGCCTTGTCCATTTTAGTAGTTTTGAACTTTATCCTACTAGTGAAATAGGATCATCATTTCACTATTATACTAATGAGCAAAAAACTCATTTTCTTCCAAACAATGAGATTACTTTAAAGAGAGTATTTTTGGTAGCACGATAGACACGGGAACTAGATTGCAGAGTGCTGACAAGTCAATTTCAGAAAACAAAAAAGACACTGAATGTAGAAGACTTTTTTTTTTGAGGTGGAGTCTCCCTCTGTCGCCCAGGCTAGAGTGCAGTGGCACGATCTCAGCTCACTGCAACCTCCGCCTCCCCGGTTCAAGCGATTCTCCTGCTTCAGCCTCCTGAGTATAGAATACTTTTTAAGGAAAGAAAGTTTGCTTGTGAAGGAAACAACTGAAAGCTACAGAAGAATTAGTTAAGGAACCAGAATTTGTAGAAGGTTGACAACAGAAAAGATAATTACTGGATGAGAAAGAGGGGTATTGGAACTAGAATATGTATGAAGCGTTAATCTCACATATTAACAGTGAGTTTCTCATTCCTAGATACTGGAGAAAAGGAAATCTCAGGAAATTTCTAGCACTTGGAAAACTGTGAAGTTCTAAGTTAAAAGTCATATAATGAAATGGGCTGGGATTTAAAGACTGCAAAAAGTATTCAAGTGGAAAGGGAGAAAAAGATGCTGAAGAATATACAAAGCAGGAGGGAGGGATGCAGCTGAAATTATAAAATCTAAATCAGTAGTGGTGAGATACACAATGCAGTGCTTTGTTCTACACTGGACTCAGCAACGACTGTAGGAGAGGAATAGGCAGATGGTTACCACTCTGCATATATATTTACTATAGCAGTTATTACACTGTAAAGCCCCTGGAAACAGAGACTTTGATTCCACAAATTATGCACACAGTAGGCACATGATGAATTTTTGTTTGAATGAATTGATTTAGTCATTGCCAATTCTGCCATGGTACTCTGTAGAGTACTGGCAACTGCCCACATTTCATATGGTATGCCAATGCTAAAAAGAAAAAAATGCTAAAAAAAAAAAAAAAATCCAGGCATATTCAGCTAAACTTAGCAGTCTTAAAATGGCAACTATGTCAGCTGAGACATACTTTTAATCTTGTGCCAGTACATCTGTCTTTGATGTTTGCTTCATTTTCCTTATGCCACTATACTCCCACTAGACCAGAAAGGGATAATTCTGAGTTCAATGGGCTCCACTATCATTTCAAAAGTCCTGAAAGTTCTTTAGACACCTAAAAATGAACCCACAACCCCCATCACAATATTCCTTCCGAGAGAAGCATACTGACAATAATCATTATTTATGCCTGCTTCCAAGTTGAATCTAAGAGGGCCAGAAGAGCTAAATCAGGGTCATTCAGAGAATCGTCTACAAAGTCTGGCACAGACCACGCATCCTTCCCGTGTCTTCCTCCCCTCGTAAACTTGAGGTGTAATGATCTTAGACATCTCCTAATCGACTGCCTTCATATTACACACGTGTAAACTCGTAGAGGATGTCTATGAGCCAAGCTTAAACTTAGGTAACGAAGGCTCTTTTCCCAACACGACGCCATCTCTCATGATCCAAAGCTTTATCTCTAGATTTGGCGGTCGAAAAAAACGACCAGGAATAAAACTACGTACAGCAGTCCAGAACGAGGCCCCACCTCCCGGATCTGGCTGACTGGCCTCCCGTCAACAAAGTGTCTGGACCGCGCTTCCGCACCTCACACTGCCCGGGGCCGGCTCCTCTCCAGCCTCCCCGTACTCCCCACACATCGTAGCACAGCGCGCCCGCGGGGCCCCAGACCCGGCCCTCGAAATCTCACTTTCGCCTTTCGGCCGCCCGCGCCCCACGGCTCAGGCGACGGCTGATGGCGTCACTGCACTTCCGCCTGCGGCTGCGTTCTAATCACAAGCCAGGAAGGAAGAAGGGAGGGCTGCAGGGCTGTGTGTGCGGGAAATAGAGAGGAAAGAGAAGAAATCCGGGAGCTCGCGGGCGCTCCGGCTGCAATCGCGCCCCCCTTATCTGTCCCCGCCGTTCCCCTTCGGAACGTGCCCCAGGCACACTTCCCCGGCTTTCTAGTCTCCTCTTCTCTGGTTCTCCCGACACCCGGTATCCCTCTTAAACGCCTCACCCCCTTCCCTTGCTCCCTCCCTCTCCCTCCCTCCCATCGTCAGGCTCCCCGCCCTTAGTATCGCGAGACGAGGTGAGAGCTGGCGGAGCGGCGGCGGCGGCGGCAGTAGAGGTGACCGAGGCGGTGGCGGCGGAGACGGCACCGATTGCTGTGTCGGCCCCAGTGCGGCCGAAGTCGCGGTAGAGCGTAGCCCCCACGCCCCTCCCCCGTCCGCGCCCTCCCTCTTTCCCTGGGGATGGAGAAGGCGACGGTTCCGGTGGCGGCGGCGACGGCTGCAGAAGGAGAAGGGAGCCCCCCGGCGGTGGCGGCTGTGGCGGGCCCCCCCGCGGCGGCGGAGGTCGGCGGCGGCGTTGGCGGCAGCAGCGGAGCTCGCTCGGCCTCGTCTCCTCGTGGGATGGTGCGAGTCTGCGACCTGCTCCTGAAGAAGAAGCCGCAGCAGCAGCAGCACCACAAGGCCAAGCGTAACCGGACTTGCCGACCCCCTAGCAGCAGCGAAAGCAGCAGCGACAGCGACAACAGCGGCGGCGGTGGAGGCGGCGGTGGAGGCGGCGGTGGAGGCGGAGGTGGCGGCGGCGGCACCAGCAGTAACAACAGCGAGGAAGAAGAGGACGACGACGACGAGGAAGAGGAGGTTTCTGAGGCAAGGGCCTGGTTTCCAAGGAAGGAGGGAGGAAGGGACTGTAAGGGATAGGGGCCGAAGGTGGGAGGGGACTTTCAGTGGGACAGATTCCAGTGGGTTGATCTCTTAGGGGCCAGGCTTTCGACTGCCCCCTTTCTTCCCTCGGCCTAAATCGTGAGGTGTGGGAATGTGGGGGAGGGTAGCTGACACGTGGGGGTGGGAGGACCACGGAGTTCACAGAGTTGGTGAACAGCCTGTTATCATGGCATGGCTCACATGGTTAAGGATGGAGGGAATTGGTTAGATTCCCAGTTTGCACGCCGGGGGGTGGGGGGGGGGGGTGATCTGCCTGGGGCCAGTAGGGCCACCTTAGTCTGGGACGGGATCGGGATCAAAGCGGGAGGAGTAAAATAATAGGTAGATGAGTCTCTTGGGGACCAACTAGGAGGTTGTTCAACTTCTCCCAGCTGTGAGATGGAGGGGAGCAGTTTGAGGGGGACGTAAGGTTGTAATGGACTCAGAGCTAAGTGTTTGTGTATGTGAGGGACACGTGAGAAGCTGTACTTTTCCATACTGTTCTGCAGGGTTTTTCGTAACTATCCTGGCTGCTGAAGTAACTTCACTTCCTCGATCTTCCAAGGATTTTCGATGAGCTGATGCTGTATTTGTATACATTTATCAGTAACTCTAAATAATTATAAATGACCATATACATTTGTAAGTGGATGAAAAATATATTTGATCCTTACACGTACATACATGTCTTCAAATGTCTCGTTAGTGAATTAGAATTAAGCTAGGACCTGTTGTCCCATACTATGGGACAGCCAAAGAGTCGGCTTTGGAGCCAGGCCTGGTTGTGGTGAGTTGGAATAGGAAGGCCTCTCGGTTTGTCCTAGTGATCTGGTTTCATAATAACTTTGTAATTTTTCTTGGGTCCACAGACAGGCGGCGTTGCAGGACCTTATTCCTCATAGAAGCCCTTACAACCCAAAGGCTCAGTAAAACATACCATACTGACAACCAACTGAGTTAGCTTTACTAGTTATTAGCTCTTTTATCACTCTCTTGTCTCCTTCCTGAAATAGAATCTAGAAAAATCTTTATCTGGAGAGGGAAATCTTTATCAGCAGAGGGAAAACAGCTTTGAAGACTGATTTTAAACTTAGTTCTAAGAGGAGACCAACTGATTCGTCTAGAACTAACACTATTTATTCTCTTCCACAAACATGGAACTTATTTTGATGCAAGTCTGGTTTTCTGAACATTGGATTTATTGAATCCTGGTCTCTGTTGAAATAGGGAAGTACCTTTTAAAGGATTTGACACATGTCTATTTGTAGAAGACCAGACTCTCTTTTATCTCAGACTGGATGAAGTTACGTAGGTAGAGATATTAAGTGTTCAAGTATGCATGACAAAAATATGCCCCTCCTTGTTTCTATTCCCTTTTAGCCTGTTGGATTCTGAGAATAGGTTTATATTGATAGACTTATATTGGCCTACTTGGATGTTTAGAATAGTGTGTTGCTCTGGCTGCATGTGAAACAAGGAAGAGAAAGATGTGATGGGATCCTTATCCCTAATAAAATTTGTTACGGTACTTAGAATCATTCAATTGTATGATTCTTCTCAAAGGTGAGAAACGTTTTACAGATAAGTCAACCCTTTGTTTTAAAAAGGAGGAAAACAAGGTTTAGAGGAAGGTGGTTGTGGTGGGTAGTAGCAAAAGTAGAAATCAAAGTTTTCTAATGGCTCAGACCTGTACACTTTTTAATGATAATTTATTTCCTTTTATCACCCTTCTGACATCATTCAGAAAAATAGTTACTGAATGGCAAGGTAACACAATCATGCAGCTGTAGGCAGAATACCATTACTTAAAATTTTAAATTCTCCTGAAAATATTCAGCTCTGGTTTAGAGCCAGGTTATGATAGTTGAATGCACTACTCACTGGGATATTCTGCTGCAAACTTCACATACCTAGGTAGTTTTGTCCATTGGAATACAGCCTAATAAGCAGAACTTTTTAGTAATTCCTTAAATCATGAAGAATGGCTGTAAGTTTGTAGGTATGTTTATTTTGTGGGTCAGGTTTGTTTTCCTTTTATAATATAGGAATGATTATGTTGACTTTGACCAGCTATGGTAGTATTTCTATGTTTTTAACATACCTTATCCTGTCTTACATGGTATTAAACAATGGGTTTGTCATTTGTTATGAAGATGAGTCAGGAGAAATACGTGTAAGAAAGTGTACCCATTGGACGGGCGCGGTAGCTCACGCCTGTAATCTCAGCACTTTGGGAGACCGAGGCGGGTGGATCACCTGAGGTCAGGAGTTCGGGACCAGCCTGGCCAACATGATGAAACCCCATCTCTACTAAAAATACAAAAAAATTAACCAGGCGTGGTGGCAGGTGCCTGTAATCTCAGCTACTTGGGAGGCTGAGGTAGAAGAATTGCTTGAACCCGGGAGGTGGAGGTTGCAGTGAGCCGAGATTGCGCCATTGCACTCCAGCCTGGGCAACAAGAGCGAGACTCTGTCTCAAAAAAAAAAAAAAAAAAAAGTGTACCCATTAAAAAAAATGTATGCAGATGAGGGATGAGCAGACAAAAAGGTGTACAGGTTGTCTCTGCCCCATTTTCATCTTTTGACCAAAGTAAAGACAAATAAAACTGTAAGCTAAATGGAGTGAGTTGTGTAATGTTTTTCTTTTAATTACCATTTTACTGACATGTCAGCAGAAGCCTAACTTTCTGGAGCTAGGAAGTCTTGTGGCTAAAATCACAATGTTGTCTTTTCTCTAATTCATTCTGTTATAGGCTACACAATAAAAAAAAGTAGATAAAATGATCTTTAAAATCATCCTTCCAGTAAAAATCATCAAAAGATTAAGAAGGAATATGAAAGGTTATGGTTTTGTGGTATTTAACCTGAAAGGATAACTTTAATTTAACAAAAATATATAGGTTTGCTATAAAGAAATGCTATCTGAATAATCTCTGTATCCGCCCAAAAGGGAAAAATGGAAGGAAACAAGATTCAATTTAAATAAGAGCTTCATTTAAATGTTGAACAATAAGAATATAATTCCAAGACATTGGAGTGGGTTATTGAGAACAGGATTTTACTTAAAAGTGTTTCAGAATAGGTTAATCATGTCTTAGATAATTTGCATAACTTTGGGTATACCTGGAAACAAATAAGACCAAGAGCTTCCTGCCTCCCTCTCCCCCTCTATTTAACACAAAATCTTAGATGTAAAATTGAAAATGCATAATTTTCTTGGTTTTCAGTGAGTGACTGACCAATATGGAAAATACAAATGTATTTTCTAACATAAAAGCCATGATGCTCTTTCAAATTAGTGGACAGAATTAATTAAATTGCTTTTGACTATTACAAGAAAAAAACCTTATAATTTCAAGAGTTGATACTTTATTTCAGAAATAACATTACATTCTGTTAAATGCATTTTTGAATATGACTGAATGATCTTAGTATTTTTTTTTTTGGAGACGGAGTTTCACTCTTGTTGCCCAGGCTGGAGTGCAACGGTCTCATCTCGGCTCACTGCAACTTCCACCTCCCAGGTTCAAGCAATTCTCCTGCCTCAGCTTCCCGAGTAGCTGGAATTACAGGCATCTGCCACCACGCCTGGCTAATTTTTGTCTTTTTAGTAGAGACAGGGTTTTACCGTGTTGGCCGGGGTAGTCTTGAACTCCTGACCTCAGGTGATCCACTGGCCTCAGCCTCCCAGAGTGCTGAGATTACAGGTGTGAGCCACTCTGCACTGTGATCTTAGTATTTTCTAAAGCGGAATTCAAAGGGGGAAAACATTTTTGTTGAAGATGCTTAAAGTATAAATACAGTAGGAGTTGATCAGAATTTCATCTATTTTTGTAAGTAACCTGTGACTAAATCAAGAGATAAACCTGGTGAAGAAATTTTAGACAAAGGGAGCCAATAAATGAATTAGTACTGACTTAGTATTGAAAGGATTTGCAAGGCCAGGGAGGATCTGTTTACAGACAGAAAATGAGAGTTGAAAATGAGGGAAAAAGAAAAAATATTTCAGAATTAGGCTGTGTTCAGCTTCATTTGGAAATTTTTTTTTTTTATTGGAAAAGTGCTATCTAAATTCCTCTTTTGTGATGCTTGGAATCCTAGATTAGCCCAGAGAAGCTTGCTTGTTTCATCTCTTAATTGATGTAGCAGTATTTGTAAACTAGATGTTAAGATCTTTGAAGCAGTAGTCTGTCTTAATTATAATTTATCTTGTCTTCTCTCCTGCTTAAGCACAGTACTAGAAAAAAACAAAACATTTTCAGTGAATAACTAGTACTTAGGGAGGATTCAGCATTCATTTAGGAAAAGAAGAGAAGGAATAGAACTTCTTCCCTTGGATCCAGGGCTTCTAAATAGCTGAAGTTTAGATTTGAACATTTTCTAATTTCTTAATTCCTTTTCTTAGCGATGATGATCTTCTGTAAGTATTAAGGGGAAAGCCAGTTAAAGTAATACGAATTGATTGTTGAATGCCTGGTAAGTACCTTAAGCCTCCTAAAATTTTTAATGAGTAAATAAAAATGAATACTTATTCAGTACCTACTGTTTGTGAAAGCTAGGTAAAGGTTAAAGGTATGGGTTCTGGAGCTTGGATTTAAATCCTTGATCCACCATTTACTAGCTTTGTGACCTTGGTCAAGTTTTTAAATCTCTACTGCAATTTTCTCATGTAAACGGTATAAATGATAATGATAGTAGATTCTACTTTATAACATTGTTATGAGAGTTAAATGAGTTAATACAGTTTTCACGTATTCTCATTTTATTCTCGCTGTAACCCTATGAAGTAGGTGCTACTATATTTCTTTCATTATTCAATAAATGTTTGGAGTTCCTACTATGTGCTAGGTATTGTGCTATACTGGGTGAGCAATGTTGAACAAAACTGTTGTAAGACACCTCAATTTAAAAATGCACCAATGAATAAATATTATAAGTTTGGGGAGGTATGAGAGTGAGCTTAAGTGGTTAAATGTACATCTTGAATAACGTGTGAGTTTTAGAAGTATTCAAGTGTTGGCAGGGAATATTCATTTTACAGGTAAACATAACTGGTGTAGAAGGATTTTAGGCAACCTCATCAGGATCACATAGCTAATAAATGTCAGAATGGAATTGAACCTGGGACTGTTAGATTCAAAGCCTTCTCATTCATTTATTCTCTCATTCATACGCTCTATCATGCTGTATGGTGTTGAGTACCATATTTCAGATATTGGCAAATTCAGCTTGTATAAGGGAAGATGCTTTTCGGCAGTTGGACAGCCATTGAAGACAAGTTGGTCACCCCAAGTTTTCTTTCCATTTCTTCTGAAAAATTCACTAAAGAAAAAGAAAACAAGAAATACAGAAAAGCATAGAAAAATAATCCATATTCCCACCACCTAGAATTAAGTTAACAAGATGAAAACTTCATACTGAAAAACTACCCTTTCTGGAGGCAATGTACGACTTCTTCCTTGCCTTTCATAATATTTAGTTTTCAAGGTCATCTTTCCTTATTAATTTGAAAAAAAAATGTTTCTTTTAAATAGAGATTGTTAACTTGGGGTCTGGATAAGCTGTGAATCCTCTGATATTAAACAAAATATTTTGTCGAAGGTGCTTATAGGGCTTTATTTTTCTTCCTTTCTGCCCTAGCCCCATAGTATATGTGCAGAATTTTCATTAGATCCTCTAAGAGGTCTGGTACTCCCCTCCTCTCCCTTCTACCTTGTTACTTTTAAACATTCTAACTACAGATTTGGAAACTGCTTCTAACTAAGCAGATAATGTGATAACAAAGAAGGCCTATTTGTGAAGCAGTGGGTCCAAGATTGATCTCATCTTTCTGGTAAACCAGCCTATGCCTACTCTCTTTTATATCTTCATGTTTTGCCCTTTAATTAATGAAGCAGTTTACACTGTGTGCTGTGGACTGTCATACCTGAAAGCAAAAGCCTCGTCTTACTCATCTTTGTATCTCCTACTACATAGTACCATGTGTCTTATGTAAGTCTTTGCATCTCTGCTAGGTTCTCATGAAGTCTCATCTCTGTAGTAAGAATAACTCATAAACATTTCTTTATTAGCCACTTAGTGTGGGAAATCTTTGGGACTTCAAGTCTTGAGGTAACAGAACTTGGTTGCAGCTATTATTTACAGTAGACCCCTGTGGGATGTTTTAATTGAACCCTTATTTTTAGTTTAGTCATTTTTAACCTCACCAACTTAACTGGAATTAGTATTGTGAAAGTTTTCAGTGTTTAATAATCATCAAAGTAGCATATTTTGACTCCCAGAAATTCACTAGACTATAGCCTGCTTCTGCTGTTACCTGATTATGCCATCCAGTTGATTAGAAAAACAATTTTTAGGTCCTTGATGCAGTGCAGTTGTGTTTATGACAGTTTATCGGAATTTTTATAAGGATAATTTAGTGGGTTAAAAAATGTAGATTTAATGAGGACCTTCATAATTTTTCCATACTTGACCACCTATGAAAAGGAATTTTTACTTCACATTGGTATGTGAAGTAGTGCCTACTGGTACCACTATATTTTTGTTAGGACCAGTAGGAGGCACCAACATCCATGGTGTAACCTACACCAAACCTAACTTTTTTCAGCTTTCATCTTTTCAAAAAAAATAGTAAGTCATTAGGGAATTGAAGGTGGTGGGTAAATGCGAATACCCTTCTAGTCCGTTGAACTTTGCCTGTTTGGTAGAGTTATGCCCATCTACTTCTTACCCAGAAGCAAAATACCCTTTCTGACTTAACAGTGCTTCACTTCTTAACATTTTTTTTGTCTTTAGAAATTATTATTACTCATTCATGACGGGATGTAGAGTTGTGGGACCATATAGGTATTATTTTTATAATGATTTATAATTTGGGGTTTCAGTTATTGAAAAGGGAAATATTAACTGTTATTTTCCCCAAGCATGCTGTGAAACTTCAAATAATATAGCTCTGATTATTGAAAGCGTAACTTAGAGTGCCTTCTGTCCTGTGAAACTCGTAAACATTACATGATGTTTTAAAGGGGTCACCTTTTTGTGTGTGTGTAGAGATGGCGTCTCACTTTGTTGCCCAGGCTGATCTTGAACTCCTGGCTTCAAATGATCCTCCTGCCACAGGCTCCCAAAATGCTGTGGGATTATAGGCGTGAGCTACCGCATCCAGCCTGGGGTTAATTTTTAAGTTTACTTCTGAGTGAGACTAGAGATAAAAGAGCCGGGAGAAGAAAATGTAAAGATTTTACGTTTGAAACATCAGAGTGCTAAAAATACAAAAATTAGTGGGGCGTAGTGGCTCCCGCCAGTAAGTCTCAGGTACTTGGGAGGCTGAGGCAGGAGAATTGCTTTAACTCGGGAGGCAGAGGATACAGTGAGCAGAGATCGTGCCACTGCACTCCAGTCTGGGCAACAGAGTGAGACTGTCTCAAACAACAACAATAACAACAAAAACCATTAGAGTACTTGAGGAACTCCTATTGGAGCCATTATTAGTGTCTTTATAAACAATTCTTTTTTTCTTTTTTTTTTGAGACAAGGTCGTCCACGCTCGAGTGCAGTGGCGTGACCTCGACTCACTGCAACCTCCGCGTCCCGGAGTCAAGCAATTCCCACCTCAGCTTGCCGAGTATCTGGAGTTGCAGCGTGAGCCACTGCGCCTGGCTCATTGTTTTGTATTTTTTTTAGAGTCAGGGTTTCACCATATTTGCCGGGCTAGTCGCAAACTCCCGGCTCCAAGTGATCCACGCGCCTCGGTCCCCAAAGTGCTGGAACTAGCAGGTGTGAGCTACTGTACGCAGCCTTTATAAACAATTTTGATATATAGTGAAATCTCTCAAAACTTGCAAATCAGAGTGAATTATGCCGATAAGAATGGGCAGCAAGATTGTTAAGAATAAATTGAAAAATATTAAATAGGTTTTTGTGAGTCAAGGGTAAAAAAATGTGTTTTGAGTAAATGATCTGAAATACAGCATGCTTTTTTCGTAAAAGCTTAGTATAATGTAGGGTGAATTTAAGGCATTGGCGATAACCGGAATCATAATTCACATTTTAAATAATGCTATGCTACATCTGCACAAAATAGATTATGTATATTTTTGGCTGCTGTACCATGAAAATGATGACTAAAACGAGAAGGTCTAGAGAGGGATAGGTTAAAAATGATGGTAGGGCTGGAAATGGAATCCATGATTGAGGAGGACTGTAGATTTTACTTAAATATATTTTCTTTATTTTTTATTTATTTTATGTTACGTTACGTTATTTTTTTTTGAGACAAAGTCTCGCTGTGTCTCCCAGGCTGGAGTGCCGTGGTGCAATCTCGGCGCACTGCAACCTCCGCATTCCAGATTCAAGTGATTCTTCTGCCTCAGCCTCCCGAGTAGCTGAGGCTACAGGCGCGGGTGCCACCACGCCCGGCTAATTTTTGTATTTTTAGTAGAGACGAAGTTTCACCATGTTAGTCAGGCTGGTCTCCAACTCCTGACCTTGTGATCCGCCCGCCTCGGCCTCCCAGAGTACTGGGATTACAGGCGTGAGCCACAGCGCCTGGCCGATTTTATTTAAGTATATTCTTATTGCTTATTACTTCATACTCAGACTCCTTATAGCATAGAGAATATCGTAATGTGTACCAGATAGTGCTATTTCAGTTTAGAAAATAAATTCATTTTTTGTTTCTTGAGATTATTTGAAAGTACATTCTAGAAATGGCACACTTAGGAAACTACTTTATGGCTGTGCATCTCTTGCAGGGAATTTTGCCTCCCCATTTCCTCTTCCCAAAAATACTATTAGCTTGCCTAATTTAACCTTTCACTTTTTTTATCCCCATCTTCCCCCACGAAAGAAAGGAATAGAAAAGAAAAATACAAAAGTGAAGAAATAAGAACCTGTTCTAAACTTATTTCGTGGTCTGGTTTCTTTATGGATCATCTCTTAATTAGCTTAAAAACATTTGATTGAAACCTATTTTGGAAGTGGAAAGGTTGGTTCCATTAGTTTTGAATTTGGAATAAATATATGTTACCATAGAGATCTATTTTCCTTTCCCTCTTTCCTGTCAACCTAAATCTGAAGATTGACAAGAAAAGGAAGCCCACCTGTTTGTGTTACAGTTGGTGTTACAAATGCCTTTAACCCCATTGTTGTCTCTTTCTTTCTCTATGTCATGTTTATCTTTTTATGGCATTAATAATGAAAATGGTCTTGTTGCAAAGCCTCTAGTATAGCACATACTAGAATTAACCCCTACAGGAGTTAATTTTTTTACCTGTCAAACATTTATTGAGTATCTCCTATGTGTGGCTGTTTTCATTGTCTAATCTCAACTATTTCTTTCCCAATGAATGTGAAAAAAAAAAATATTTAAAATTATAGCTGTATATGTTAAACATGAATAAGTTAAATTACTTTGTACATATTGTAGTTAGTAAAACTTACATACATGGAAACTTAGCACAATGTTAGAATTCAGTTTTCCATATGATTATTAGCTATTATCTAATCTTATTAGCTATGATTATTAGATAATAGTGATAATTATCACTAGTATACTCTTTGAACTAAATTTATTTAAGAAGCATTATTAACACCTAGCAAAATTACCTAGGGATTATAAGGGTTTTGACGAAATGGAGACATTATTTCTAGATTCATAAAATTTAAATTTTGTAGAGATAAAACTAGTTATAATGTAAAACTGAAGATGATTTTAGCCCTGTATAAGTCCTGTACTTTTTTTGCGCATCTATATTCATTTTTGGTGTAACTGTGTGCCTTTTGATCATAGGGATCATTTTGTTTTGGTTTTTGAATGCTTGTAGGGTAGAGTTTATGTCTTTTATGAGTGTCTTCTACGATACTCAGTGATTTTTGATATTTTGTTTGTTTTTAAGATGAGGTCTGTATGTATGATTTTTCTAGAGTGTCCTTGACAACTAGATTATACTAAAGAGTCATCCATTCTAAGTTTACCTTGAAGGTTTTATAGTAAGAAAGGAGAGTATCTATATTAATATACTTGTGATTGATGCAGGTGGAGATAGGTTAAGATATGAGAGATTGAATTACAAGACAGTGTGCGATGAAAATTCTTAAGATTTTAAATATAGCGTTACATGTAATTAAATGTAAGTCATTAATTTATTCCTATTTGTAGAAACACGTATTTGCAGAAAACTTGACAAACTCAGAAAGATTTAAAGAATAGAAAAATCACCTATTATTCTCTCTTCAGAATTAATCATTACCTGAAATATGTCTTTTCATTCTTTTTCCTTGATAGGTAGTAATCAAATTATCACAAGAGCAGAGGTACCACTTAGAAATTTTGCTTGCTGAAATTTTTATTGATGAGCTTCCTTCAAATATATGAATTGAAGAGATGAGTCTTCAGATTATGATTTTTATATATTTAAAAATATAACTAATGAGGGAATTTATACTTACAAAAATGTCTTCTAATACATAGGGCTTTTTATTCCATTCTTAGAGTAAATGCTGCTAACAGTTGGTGTATATCAAATTTTTGTTTCTTGATGAGACTGAGTGCGTGTGTGTGTGTGAGAGTACGTTAATATTTGTTACATTATTATTTATGAATGTTCCATAATACATAGGTTCATAATTTGATCTTTTATTTTGGTAGACATTTAGATTGTTTTCACTACATTGCTATTAGTGAAGTGAACATCCTTGTACAGTTATTTTTGAGTATTAAACTATTTCTTTGGGATGGATTCCTGGAAATGGAATTGTTGGGCTAGAGTATGCACATGTTAAATTTGATAAATACTCTCAAGTTTTACTTACATCAGCAGTGTATGAGAATGTTCCTAGATGTGGTTAATTTACTTAGTTTTAAAAATCTGTTAAACAAAAAATGGTGTTTTGTTTTCATTTTTCTGATTACTGTCAACATCGAGTATAAGTTTTTTAATCTTTGATCCTCATTTGGATGTCTTTTGAAAATTTCCTGGTTTGTCCCTTACCTATTTTTCTGTTAGGATTGTCTTGTCTTTTTCTTAGTGATTTGTTGGTGGTAATTATAAGTATTAATTTTTCATAGTGTTATGTGTTACAGTATTCTCCCTTGACATTGTTTTCACAACATAGAAAAATTTATTGTTTAGTAAAATGTATTATTCTTTTATGACTTCTGGAGAACTTCCTCACTCCGGTATTTTAAAACTCTTAGAAATTCTTTTTTGTACTTTGTTTTTCAAAGATACATGGATCTCTTTTGGGATATAGTATTTAATTCTTGTGTCTGTTTCTTATTTACTCCTTTCTATAGCAGTTGACTGATTCTTGCTTCTTAAAACGTAATCCTCTCTTTGCTCATGTAATACCACCTTCTCCTGTTTCTACCTCACTGTTTTTTGTTGGTCATCTTGCTTCCTTCTACCCCGCATAGCAAACATACTTTATTTACTTCATTGGACCCTTTTCTGTTTTGTATCTGGTCTCATTTAGATGATTTTAACTATTGTGTCATTATATATCTATATACCAGTGACTCTCAGTTTACAGCTGCAACCTAACCCTTTGTTTTTTGAGAATTGGGCTCACCCTTCTGGCCGTCTACCATTTGTACAAACCTTTCTTCCAACACCTGATCATTTCTTTCCTCAAGAGAATCAATTCAAAGTCCCATCTAGTTACTACATATAGCTCCAAGTGAAAGAAATCTACAAAATGCTTTTCCTCTTAATTCAGATAATTCTAGTGATCTATAAAACAATAAACTATCTCTCCCTCTTTTCACCCAAACCATTGTGTAGTAGTGAGTAGGAATAGGATAATCATAATGAAAACTCTTCTAGAGAAGGGAAGAATAGGAAGTACACAGCAGTCATTGGTACATATTAATAATGAAATCCTTCTGGGGAGGAGTTGTGACAACTTCGCCTTGGCTACTGAGTAAGTTTCTTGGTTGTACTGGTTTTCCTCTATGAGAGGAATGCTCTTTTCACTGTTGTCTATTTCCTTTGCTTAGTTCTTTAGATGATTCTTTCTTGTTTGTTATCTTCCTTAGCCACATTTGAAGTAGTAGGCATTGGAGGGTGTGACATCCCTAGGAAGTGCACAACTTTTGTAGCCCCCTACCAGTTGGTATAGATGCGGGGCCTGTAGGGTTACTTAAAGTTCAAGTGTAAGATTTTTAGGCCAGTAATGTAGCTTGTTGGTAAAACTCTTTCAAAAACATAATAGATTTCTGTTTTGTTTTTCTTAGATCAGGACCATGTAACATTAACTATAGAAAAATATCTCTTAGTCATAAGTTTTGGAAACCTGCTGATTCTCTTATTTACTGGTCTCTGTGCTAGGCTAGCTCCTCTCTCCCTTAGGTTTCCTGGCTACCTCTAGAGGATCTGAAATAAGAGTCTTCGATGATGTATCAATAAGGGTTTAACCAGAGAAGCAGAGCAAGTAGATTTATATATGATTGTTATGTATTAAGAGATTTATTACAAGGAATTGGCTTACATGATTGTGAGGGCTGGCTAAGCAAGTCTGAAATCTGTACGGCAGGCAGTTAGTGGGAGAAGATTGTGGGCAAGGTGGAATCCATGGGCTTAGGCTGAAGCTGTTCTCCATAGGCAGTCAGGAAGGGAAGATACAGCGAAGAGAGAACAATTGTAGATTCAGCTGCTATTTGGAGTCTCATATGCTTGGAAGAACCTGATCTCTTTTAAGAGCTCACCTGACTAGGTCAGACTCACTGAGGATGATCACCCTAGTTTAAAGTCAGTTGATTAGGAACTTCAATTACATCTGCAAAATCTCCTCACAGAAGTACCTAGATTAGCATTTGACTGAATCATTGAGAGAAGGTATTTGTGCTACAAAATGTCTGCTGTCCTCTCTTCTTGCTAAGAAACCATCACAGGTGGAAAAGCAACACTCTCAACTTGATCTTTGCTACTACCTGACTGAGAACCCTTGAACTCACAAAGTTATTTCCTGGTATTTAGAGCACAGAAGCAGCTGCCTTTTCCACCCTGAGAGGCCCCAAATTACTGGACTCTTGTAGGTCGGAGTTTGCCACTGAGAAAGCTTCTTTTTAGTAGCACTGTTTTCGTGTCTGTCTGTGCTTGCAAACTGCTTTATAGGTGAATTGATCTTTCTCGTTGATCTTTAAATAGCCAACACACACCGTATTTCGAGTTTTTCTAACTGCTTTTCTTAGAACTACAGACTTAGTAGGCATATGATGTGCTCTTCCAATTATTGCAGGCAAGAGTTTTACTAAACGTTCTGCAACTGTATAGCACAGGTCATTAGATCTCCAGCCTGAGATGTTTCCTTGCTACCTGTTCTCTAAGCCTTTCCAGAGATTTTAGGAGTTTGTTAGAGCAGCATGTCACTTCCAATTAACTGTATTAGTTAAGGTATAGGATGGATCATTTGAACAAAGAGATTCCAAGACATATCAGGCAAGATAGAAATTTGTTATTCTTTTATGTGCTACTCCAGAGGTAGACCTTCAGGTTATTCACACATCTAAGTACCTACTGTCTTGCACTTGATACACCATCCCTTAATCAGTGCTGTCAAATACTGTAGCCGCTAGCCACAAGTTGCCGCTGAGCTCTTGAAATGTGGCTAGTGCATCTAAGGATTTGAGTTGAATTTTTTTAAATTTTTAATTTAAATATTACGTATAGCTAGTGGCTACCATATTGGAGAGTGCATATGTATAATATTTCCATCATCACAGGAAGTTTTATTGGACAGCTCTGATTTGGAGTGTTCATCTACAAGATCTACTGTGGTTCACTAGCATCATTTCCATGTTTCAGCCTGTTGTGGGCTGAATTGTGTGTCACCAACATTAATATTAATATTTTGAAGCCCTTAACCGCAAGTACCTCAGAATGTGATTATATTTGGAGATAAGTCCTTTAAAAATGTAATTAAGGTTAAATCAGGTCATATGAGTGGGCCTTAATCCATCTGACTAATGTCCTTTTAAAAAGAGGAAATTTGAACACAGGACACTGGAGATACATGCCCACAGAGAAAAGGCCATGTGAGGATACAGCAAGAAGGTGGTCGTCTGCAAGCCAAGGAGAGAGGCCTCAGGAGAAACAAATCTGCAGACACCCAGATCTTGGACTTACTGTCTCCAGAACTGTGAGAAAATAAATGTCTGTTGTTTAAACTACCCAGTCTATGATATTTTGTTATGGTAGCCCTAGTAAACTAATGCTAGAGAAATAAGAAACAGAAAGGTCAACATAGGTAACTTCCTTTTGAGGAATTGACCAACCGGTTGCCAACATCATTTTCCATTATATCCCATTGACCAGAAATTTCTTACACAGCCATATCTAAGGCTTAGTTCTTGCTGAGTGGCCATATACCCATGTAAAACTTGTGGAGAAGTAGTCTTTTGCTAAAAGAAGGCGACTGTGGATATTGGGGAATAATTAATGTTTTCTACTGATACAATTCTACGATTATATTGTCCTTATGACTACCAAAACAAGAATGAAAGTCATTCCTGGTTCCTGAAATAATCTTGTGGGCCAAGCTTGGGTCATGTGTCTATTCTTGAACCAGCCACTATCACTAAGGAAAAAGATGCTTTGTTTAGGACTAGGTCATGTTTCTCTACCCTGTGTAGGAGGTAGACTAGGAGAGGTCCATTCTACTTCCAAAATATGTCTTGAGTTTTTCTCCTTCTCTCCTTCTCCACTACCATCGCCTTAACCCTGGCTATTTTCTTACTTGAACTTCATAGTAGCCTCCTAATTTGATCTCCTAGCTTTTTCTCTTGAATCCCCATACTTCATTCATTCTTCATATAGCATTAGGCTAATCTTTCTGAAATGTCATTTGTTATTTGACTTCTCATTGCTTTTAGAATAAAATCCAAACTCCTAACTTAACCCGCAGAACTTTGTATGGCTGCTCCTTGTTCCAGCCCTTCCAGTTCCTTGACTGTCATCTATTCACACTGACCCTCCTGGGTTTGAAACATGCAGACTTTCTAGCTAGGGTCTTTTTACTTTCTTCCTAGTGTATTGTTCCCCTGGTTCTTTGTTTTTTCTCATCCTTTAGTTTTCAGCTTAGATATCCTTCTTTGTCTGGTATTGTTGGAGGGAACTTTCTCCCCTTACACCACTTCTTTTACCTCCCTTTTAGTTTTTTGCCTTAATTGAGTAAGTTGCACTGTAGTGAAACATAGGAAAGAGTCCTATTGGTTTTTCACCAAGCTTTATTAGTATTAAATATTTAGTAAACTCTTACATCTGTTTCTTACTACTTGGAAAGAAGTTTGTGGGTAGAAGTGAGGTGGGAGAATTTCAGTGAATTTCACAGTTGAACCTTGCGAAATTGTTGTTTTTATAAGCCAAAAGTCATTGAATATCTGGTTTCATATGATTCAGCCTAGGATGTTAGCATGGTTTGGTATCTTAGAAGGCAGTTCTCACTCATTGAGCTTCTTTCTTAAGAGTTTTGGATATTGTTCATTTAACATGTCAGACATGCTTTAGAATCATCTTTTATACATGACCATAAAATATTATCAGATTATACATTGAAATTTATGTTAATTTGGGAGAGAAATACATGTATAATACTGAATATTTCCATTTGTAAACATGGCATACTTGTGTATTTTCAGCCCCTTCATCTGTCTTTAATAAAATTTTAGTTTTTGTGTAGATTTTGCACATTTCTTGTGGAATTTATTTCATATTATTTTATAGTTCTTACTGCTATCATGAATGGTATATTTTATTCCACTATACTTTCTTAATTAGTTATTGTTGGAGTATAGGAAGCTATTGATTGGCATATTTTAATCTTGTGTATGGCCACTAAGCTGAATTCTTGTATTCAGTGTATTCTGTTGAAGTTTCTGACTCAAATGTCCTATTGATTCTAGTAAATTATTTTTTTCTCTCATTTCCAGTATTTGTCCCTTGTGTTTGTTTTTGTTCTCTTACTGCGTGAGTATTGAACCACCACCAAAACGTTGAATGTCAGTGGTAATAGAGGTTATACTTGTCTTTCTCTTATTTTAATGGGAGCGCTGTTGTTTTACTAGTAAGTATAATGCAGGTATCTTTTTTCAATTTAGGGTACATCTCTTTTTCTTAAGTTACTTAAGTTTTATTAGAAATAATGTACTACATTTTATCAAATGCATTTTTGGTATCTTTTGAAATGGTCAGTTCTTTCTCTGCCCCTTCAATATGTCCATATAGTGAACTGTAATAAAGGATTTCCTAATTTTAATTGTGTTTTGAATACTTGTTATGATGAATTATTTTAATGCACTGTTGGATTTAGTGTCATTAATATTTTAATTTATATTTTCTATGAAGATTATTCATGTTAGTTTTTCAAATTTATTTGAAGAAACTGTAAGTATTTTTTCCTTACATCAATTTTGTAAAGATACACATTTTACAGATTCAGTTTATCTGAGTCGTTTTTCCTTTTAGTCTTATATGTTGTGTTTTTAACCATATTTGCCACTGAAATGTTAGAAAGGAGTTAGAGTAAGTGGTTTATTTGATCTTTTTATAGTTAGTAATTTTTTAAAAAGTGGCTTAAGTAATTTAATACATACCTCTTTGTAAAAATAATAACTTAAAAAAATTTAAATTGTGGTAAACAACATAAAATTTACCGTCTTAATTGTTTTCAAGTGTATAGTTCGTTAGTGTTAAATATATTCACATTATTATGGAACAGATTTCCACAAGTTTTTCATCTTGCAGAACTGAAACTCTGTACCCATTGAACAATTCCACATTTTTGTCTCCTCTTCAGCCCCTGGCAGACACCATTCTATTTTCTGTTTCTATGAATTTGTCTATCTCATGTAAGTGGAATCATAGTATTTGTCTTTTTGTGACTGTCTTATGTTAGTTAATATACTGTTCTCAAGGTTCATTTATGTGGTAGCATGTGACCGGATTTCCTTTTAAATATTCCATTGTGTATATATATCACATTTTATTTACCCATTCATTAGTTAATGGACCGTTTGGGTTGCTTCCATCTGTTGGCTAGTGGGCCTCTTAACTTTTACATTTTATTCGTTTATTTGAAATTTATATGGGTTCATTGAGGGGAATAGGAACTTAATCTTGTATTTCCAAATAGTTAATCAGTTGACTTACCTGTTTCATAGTCTCTCCTCATTATTTGAATAATGCCTTGATTTTATGTATTTCCACAATAAAACAGTAAATCAAATATCTGCTCAGTATATACATCTTTATAAGTACTGAATTTGGGCTGGGCATGGTGGCTTACGTCTGTAATCCTTGCACTTTGGGAGGCTGAGGTGGGCAGGTTGCCTGAACTCAGGAGTTCAAGACCAGCCTAGGGAACATGGAGAAACCCCGTCTCTACTAAAATACAAAAAAATTAGCTAGGTGTAGCGGCATGCACCTGTAGTCCCAGCTACTTGGGAGGCTGAGGCAGGAGAATTGCTTGAACCCGGGAGACTGAGGTTGCAGTGAGCCGAGATTGTGCCACTGCACGCCAGCCTGGGTGGCACAGCAAGATTCCATTTCCAAAAATAAAAATAAAAAGAGAATAAGTACTGAATTTATATAAGCTGAAGGCCTGAATAGTACAATTTGTTGCTTGTACTAAGCAGTTTCCTGTGTTTGTTAAGTAGCTCCCATCTACTTAACAAATGTGGGGTTTTATGGTTAAAGAAATTTTAGATGTTTTCCACTTAATATGTGTTTTTTTTAAATTCTAATTTTTTTAGGCACAGGGTCTCACTGTGTTGCCTAGACTGGAGGGCAATGGCGTGATCATAGCTCACTGCAACCTCGAAATCCTGGGCTCAAGGGTTCCTCCCACCTCAAACTCCCAGATGTCTGGGACTACAGGTGCATGCCACCATAGCTAGCTAATTTTTTTTTTTTTGTAGAGACAGTCTTGATATGTTGCCCAAGTTATTCTAGAACTCCTGGACGCAAGTGATCCTCCTGCCTTGGCCTCTCAAAGTGCTAGGATTCCAGGCATGAGCCCATGTGCCCAGCCAAGTCAGTGATCTTTTTCTTTCTTTTTTTTTTTTTTTTGAGATGGAGTCTCGCTCTGTCACCCAGGCTGGAGTGCAGTGGCTGGATCTCAGCTCACTGCAAGTTATGCCTCCCGGGTTTACACCATTCTCGTGCCTCAGCCTCCCGAGTAGCTGGGACTACAGATGCCCGCCACCTCGCCTGGCTAATTTTTTGTATTTTTAGTAGAGACGGGGTTTCACCTTGTCAGCCGGGATGGTCTCGATCTCCTGACCTCGTGATCCGCCCGTCTCAGCCTCCCAAAGTGCTGGGATTACAGACTTGAGCCACTGAGCCTGGCCGTCAGTGATCTTTTGAAGCAGTTTTTCTTCTTTTATTGCTTAAACCTCTAAACAGGCTTGACATTTTTTTTTCTTTCCTCCTTCCCTCCCTTACAGATTCTAGTAAAGAAGTACTTTTATGAAGAAGATATAAGCAATGCCAGCATCTATATAGTGTTCTTACTGATTTGACGAGGTCCTTAGGTTGTCTTTGAACTTGAAAATCTCTATCCATTATTATTGCAGGACCTATAAACTATGATTGTTTTGTAGTTCTCTTGCACTATCTTTACAATGTTCTTTAAAGAACAAAGTTTCACTGGTTACTTTATATATTTCAGATGAACTAGGAGTGATTTAAAACTTACATAGTTGCTGTTCAGAAAATGTCAAAAAAGAAGAGCTTGTATAAGTTACAATGTAGATAAATTTAATTCTATTGAGGGGATAATATCCTTTTAAGATACAGTGTAGATAAATTTAATTCTATTGAGGGGGTGATATCCTTTAAACCAAACTTGTCTAAAGTTTTCACCAAATGTTAAACTGTGAGTAATGTTTCGTTTTTATCCATTTAATTTTTTTATATTGGAGGAATCTTAAAGGAAAATTGCATTATCTTTTTCCAGTTTTATTAAATCATATAGTAAATGTGAACTGAAAATTTAAACAGTAGAGGAAGATACAGAATAAGAGTTGAAGATTTTTTATATCCCCAGGTATAAATTTTAAGTGTATGTAATCCTATGCCTTTTTCTGTGCACTTTCACACATATACAGATGTATCTATGTAATTTTGTTTTGCATAAATGAGATCATTGTAAAAATATTGTTTGAAACTTTCTTTTTAAATTAATAGTCCATCATAGATTCTTTTCATGTTAATACACATATAGTTATCTTACTCCTTAAATGGCTGTGAGTCTTCTCTTGTCAGGTATCAGGACTTAATTGCTTTCCAGTTTATGGAAATTTTGGTTGTGTTCAAAGTTCTGCTGTTAGAAACAATACTGAAGTGGACTCTTTTATATTGTTTCTGTATTGTGGTAAGATGTATTCCAGAGGTAAAACTGCTAGACTAAAGGTATGGGAATTTGTTTCTGTAACTGACATTTTATTGTGTGCGTCAGCACCATATTTTAAAAACTAGTGATTTTGTAGTGGTGTAGGATCTGCTAGGTCAAACATCAACTTTCAAGCCATGTTCGTATCTGTTCTTTTTGGATATCCCTCTCTGTTGACTACTTTATCCATAAAAGGGCCAGATCATATATCACCTCTTCCCTGAAGGTGTTTGCAACACCTAGCACATTGAATAATTTTAACCCTAATAATAGTTTAGTGAGTGCTTACTATGTGCCAGCCACAATTCTAATTGGTTTATGTGTATTACACTGCTGCATATCATTTAATCTTCCCAATTCTAAGAGGTACATAGTATCTACATTTTATAGTTGAAAAAATCAAGGCAAAGAATAAGTAACTTGTTCAAGGTCACAGTAAATGATGGAAATGGAATATCAGCATGGGTAGTCTCATATGAAAGTCTGCTTTCTTAACTCATACTGTACTACTTCCTTACTATCCTTTTATGGCCTCCCTATGCTCAAGAAATATGTTTTGTATGCATTGTAGAGTTCACTAGCCATTTCATCTTGCTTCTAGGTCCTCTTTACAGATCTGCATGAATACCATCTTACTCAAATTTGTGTATGGTGACCTATCCCCAAGTAGAATAACCAGAGAGAAATGATGGAGTAAGGAGGGTTGTGGAAGACCTCCTTACTCCAAAACACTTTACCTGAATGTAGCTAGTTAATACTGCTCTGTTTTATTTCATCTTGTTTCCCTAAACCCTGTCTTGGGGAAATTCATGGATTGATCTTGGGATGGATTTCATAGGTGGAATAAATGGGTATGTTACTCTTCACTATTTTTGAAACATCAAATCAAAATACATACCTTGTAGATGACCTGTTACAGTAATTGCTCAAAATGTGAGGTGGGAAGAATGCTGTTTTAGACCCTTCTACACCTCTTAATTCATGCTGTTGAGTGTGACATGTAAAAACTAAATATCTCAGTCTCCCATAACAGGGGCCTGGTAATACTTTTTTTTGAGGGAGGTTAGGTGACCTAATGTTTGTGAAAATGTTTGTGACCTATAAGGATTTTCATAAATTAATTGTTAAAACTGAAGTATGAATAAAAATAGCCTTATGAAAATTCTGACTACTAAGAGGGTTGGCTATTTGTTTTTTATTTAGGAAAATCTCTTATTTTAAATTTCTAATTCTATTAAATTTAGTTATCTAATTGAATTTATAGATTGCTAGTAAATATTTTCTGTTCCAATTGTGCATTTTGGTTAATTGTTTTAGGTGGAGCTGATAGTAGATAAGGGGTTGGGATTCTGTAATAAAGAGTTCACATAATAGTTGTTTGGATTAGAGGCCATTTTTCAGATTATATTCTGAATTTATTAACTTTTTAGAATTTATATAGAACATGTTCTTAAATTCCTTGAGAACTTAAAAATTGGTATTACTTTATCATACTGTTAATAAAGAGGGAGAGATAAGGGTTATGGGAAATGCACATCCTTTTCTGACTCTTAGGTCCTTTTCTGGGAATGTGAAAGCAAACCATATGCCTATGGTGTCTCTGGTGTAGGCTTAGCAGATACTACTAGGGTTCTAGATAAAATGAAAAGTATGAAGGCAAAGATTTGATCATGCTGTTTTCTAAATCTCAGGACCTTTAGAATGTATCTCTTAACTCACTTTATGGACGCCTTTCACTTGTGCCTTTTCTTCCTTTTCTTACTCTACATCCAGATTCCCACCTCACAGTCCAAGATCCTCTCTACCACTCAGTCCAGCTTTCTCGCTGCAACCCAAACTTCAGTACCTGGCTTCTCTTGGCCAGATCGAAGTACTATAATATGATTTAAGTTGTGAATGTGCCTTAGTATGTGAGATGTTTTTTCATATGAGGAGGTCCTTAACCTACTTTAGCTTAATCACCAGATCCTTTTGTCTTTTATGCTAACACAGAAAAAACTGTACAGGCTTGGTATTGCAGCTTTTTGTCTTCTCTGCATGAGCAGTTTTGTTTTGTATTCTAGGGATCCCAGAAGAACAGCTTTGCTTGGCCAGGGTACCCATTCATTGGCTTAGGCAACCTAGAATGTTAAGATTCATATATCTTAATTAAATACTAAGGTCTTCCTGACCTCACTACCATAAGCAGAAGTTTTTCTGAAAACCTTGATCAGAGAGCAAGTAGGAAGAAGGGCCAGATTCCAATTTCATCAAACCACAGGCATATGAATACTTAACAATTTCTGTGCTTCAAGAAAGTTACATTTAATTCTGAAATAACCCAATGCCTTTGTATTTCTTTTCTTACACTATTTCTCCTGGAAAAAGCATGGTATGGAAAGAGTTTGAAATCAAGTTGGGCAAGTTACTTTTGAATCCTGCTTTAATACTCTGTGATTTGGGGACAGTTACTACTTAACCTTGTTGTCTTCATCTACCTTAGGGATAATGATTTATTTTTAACAGAGTTTTTCTAAAGAATGGAGGTAATCTACATTATTTAGCACACTATACTACCTTCTGTGTTGGAGGTAATTTATTACTTATTTTGACATTTTACTGGATTCTGGATTTAGTTCTTATGTAATATTTTGAAATGAAGTTGTCATTTTTTTTTTTCCCCAGTCAGGATCAATTTTCTTTACTTTTTTAGGTCATGGACTTTAGTTAGATTGTAATGAAAAATGTAGACCTATTCTTCTCCAACATTTACTTAAATACATCATACAACATTTTGCCAATTGAGGGGTATAGAGTTTTTGAGGGGTAGGTATGTGAGGTGTGAACCATGCAATATGAACCTTAGCTCAAGAGTACTGGATTTCAGGCTGGGTGCAGTGACTCACACCTGTAATGACAGCCCTTTGGGAGGCCACGACAGAAGGATTGCTTGAGGCTGGGAGTTTGAGACTAGCCTCGTCAACATAGCAATAACCCATCTCTACAAAAATTTAAAAATTCGGTGGGTGTGGTGGCATGTACTAGTAGTCCTAGCTACTTGGGAGGCTGAGGCAGGAGGATTGCTTAAGCCCAGGAATTTAAGGTTACAGTGGCAATGATGGAACCACTGCACTCCAGTCTAGGTGACAGAGTGAAACCCTGTCTGAAAAAGGAGTACTGGATTTTGTTTTTTATCCATTGAGGAGTTATTGACTAGCCTTTTCCTCTACTCTTTCCCCAGTAATCACAACAGTAACTACAGAATTTTTCTTTGAGAGGTTTCTGTCATATATAAGAGAATTTAAAAAAATAATAATTTGCTAGAAAATTTTAAATTATAGTTGGTTGTGGTGGCTCACGCCTGTAATCCCAGTACTTTGGGAGGCTGAGGCAAGAGGATTGCTTGAGCTCAGGAGTTCGAAACCAGCCTGGGAAACATGGTGAGACCCTGTGTCTATTAAAACAGAAAAAAGAAAAGAAAAAAGTTTAAATCATTACCAACCTTCCCGTCTTCCTTCTTTTTCTTTCTGAAACTTTTGGAATCCTGACTTAGAAAAAAACTAGTAAAGAGATAATAAGATATACTAAATAAAGTTATTAGCTATTTCCTTATTGTATGTTTAACAAATTTTAAAGGTATAACTCGATTTATTCAGGCTTATTTTATAGTTATTGACTGAAATTAAAAAAAATGGTGGATTTAGTACATTCCTTTAATTTATTTTCTTCTCAGTGTCCCACTGATATTGTTTAAAGATTGAATTAAGTCATAATTCTGAAAAGTGGGAACAGATGTTATTATATTAGTCAAACTACCCTTAAGAGGCACAAAAGGACTTCATCAGCTCTATAACTTTAATGTGTACTTGGGTGTATGTGGGGAGGGAGGCAAGAAACTGCAACTTAGGTGCATAGATGAATCTAAACTTGAGTAGTGTTAGTAGTATGACTGCAACCCTGTTACTGTCTCAACATTTTTGGTCTGCGTTTCTTTCTGTATCAGCTTTATTTTCAGCCAAAGATGACTGTCAGTCAAAGGAGATGGGAATGGGATATACTAGCTAGACCTAGGTAATGTGGCCACTCCTGTGGTGGCTGGGAAGGCTTACCTCTACCCAAAGCACATGAATACATTCCCCATAAAAAAGAGGGATGATGTTATTAGCAAAAGGGGTTAGGGAGAAAACATGTTGAACAGTAAAATTACAGTTCACAGTCCACTACAGGTACCATCAGAGGACCAAGAAATTTTGAAGAAGATAGAAAGTTCATGGAATCGGATTGACAGCAAAATCCCAGAGGAAACTGGAACCCAAGATAACAGAGGTAAGCTCAGGTTTTCCCAGGGAAACCTTGGAATGGCTCCAAACTTGGAGTCAACAAACACAAATCAGTAGTAGTGGGCAGTTGGGTAATAATCAAGAATTTTCTTAAGACTTCTTTTCCACAGTGCTAGGTCAGTTGGGCTTCCCTTCTACCCTTTCTCCAGCCTAAATAACTATGATGCCCACTCTTAGGCCTGAAGTTTCAGAATCATTCTCTTAAGAAAGTAGGCCAGCAGTTTATTATGGGCATCTACTCAGGCGTTAGAACCTGAGAGAGAAGTGGAGGCACTATACTACCTCAGGAGAAAAACGGTTTTGTCTGTTCCCAGCCAACTTGACTTCCTATCCAGGTACCTTTCTGGGGTACTTGCATATTCACATGCCCTACCTGCTTAAATTGTACTGTTCTTCCATTTAAAGGAGAAGCCACTTAGGAAAACAAAAACCTCAGGGAAAGCTCTTAAACTCTATATAGTCTAAAGTAATCTTTCATTTGCAAATATAAACAGACAGGGATAATCAGACAATTGAGGAGAATCAAGAGGATGAAAGAAGATTAAGATGAATAAAAGAACAACCAACCTCAGCTGTAATTCAGAAGAATACTTCAAAGAAAAGTGTAATTGGTATTTTATTTAAAATTTAAGAATACGTAATGTTTAGTTATAGCTGCATTAAAAAGGGGGCATAGAACTAGAAAAGGTTTTGAAAATTATAAAGAAAAATTTTAATTGATGAGATAAATAAAATTTTAGCATGAATCAAGACTGAATTGTTGATTTTGGAATTAAGAGGAGGAATTGTCTGCATATGTAAATCAAGAGAGAAAAAAATCTGGAAAAACTTGAGAGAAAATTAAAGAAGCATGGAAAATATATCACAGTTTTTCACATCCATAAATATGAGTTCTAAAAGCAAGAGATTAGGAACCATGGGAAGGAGAGAATGATGAAAGAAATAATTGAAGAAAATTTCCTGAGCTGTAGAAACGTAATGAATTTTCAGATTGAAAGAGCCCATCTAGTAACAGCCAAAATGAATGAAAAAAGATCCACAATTTTAGAACTCTTAAGGATAAGAAGATCCCACAATTATTGCCAGAGAGAGGGAAATAAATATGGAAAATCAAATAAATAAGTTCTTAGCAGTCATGCTGAATGCTTGAAGGCAGTGGAACAGTGACTTCACTGAGAGACAACAGATTTTGACCTACGTTTTCTCTACCCAGCCCCACTATTTTATCATGTGAGAACAATTGCATTTTCTATACTGGGAAAAAGCTATGTACTTTGTATGAACATATTTGCGATACAATAGCACAATGAAAAAATAATCCCAAGGTAGAGGACATGGTAGTAGTGGGGGGATGGGAGGGTGAGTGGGAAGAAATAGCTACTGTGGCAATCTTGGGCCTTCAAAAAGAACTGAAGAAAGTTAGAAGGAAATTCAAGTTCTATTAGTCTGGAATCCATGAACATTTCTTCAACTAGTAATGTCTAAACAACATAAAGTTACATTTCCTTTAGTGACTACTATTTATATAATCACATTGTAAGTTACTTTATTGATTTTCCATTTTAGAATCAACCTAGAAAATATATAAAATGGGCTTAATTATAGTTATGGAGTAGAATGCCTTATAAACCTTTATAATATAAAAATAACAATCTATAAAATTAGGAGATGGAGGGCAACAAATGAAGGGTCAGTGTTCATTTCTTCAGTGGACAGTCAGTAGATTACAAGCATATAAAATTTGGTGAATCAAGATATGAAAGCAAAGTGGCATTAAAGTTAAACTGGTACCTGTACTAGAAGTCTATTAATGATGTAACATGTATTTTGCCATTTTGATGCAGGAGAGTAGCAAGACTTACGGTCCATCTTGTGCCTTTGTAGCCTTTGAATTTCTTAAAAACCCTAAGTGGATGCATCACATTTATAATGTTAAAAAGATTGCAAGGTTGGGCACAGTGGCTCCCACTTGTAATCCCAGCACTTTGGAAGGCCAAGGCAGGTAGATCACTTGAGGTTAGGAGTTTGAGACCAGCCTGGCCAACATGGTGAAATCGTGTCTCTACTAAAAACACAAAAATTAGCTGGGCATGGTGACCAGCGCCTGTAATCCCAGCTACTTGGGAGGCCAAGGCAAGATAATTGCTTGAACCCAGGAGGCGGAAGTTTCAGGGAGTCAAGATCATATCACTGCACTCTAGCCTGGGCAACAGAGTGAGACTCTGTCTCAAAAAAAAAAAAAAAAAAAAAAGCGGTGGTGGGGATTGGAGATGTGTGGTGGCCTCCACCTAGTTGTTTAATACTGCTCTTTATGAAGTAAATATATTCCTGGGCCACATGATTTTTGGAAATTGTCTGAGGTAGAAATAGAGGACACAGGGATTAATTCTAGGAAATTAGAAAGTTGCGTAGAATACAAATGTGACTCTTTTTGTGTAAGATGCCTAATTCTTTCTTGACTGGCTTGCATGCTCGATTTTGAGTGTTAATTTCTGAACCCTTTCCATGAAATTTGACAGGAAACTCTTTTTAAAAAGAGTTTTTTGATTATCTCTGTCACAAACATTTCAGTGTTTATTGTGAAAAATTTGGAAGTACAAAAAACTGCAAAATTCTGAGGCCTACTTCCTTCCAGTGCCTCTTAAATAAGATGACATTTTCTCTGATGGACTAAGGACCAAGATTAGAAACTTAGTTTGTCCTTAAGATAGAAGTCATGTGATCAAGGTGCCTACAACTACTAGAGGCAGGTATGGCTCCTGGAAGAGCCAGAAGAAGGAAGGTGGAAATAGAAATTGCCTTTCCCCCCGCTTCTTTCTAAAGATGTGGCTGATCTTATATACCTAGCCCTCTCATCTTTGCTGAGGACCCATTGTGTGTCCCACTGACTATAAATCAGGGTTCTCATGATCCCCTTCTTGAGTTTGATTAATTTACTAAGTGGGTCACAGAACTCAGGGAAACACTTATGTTTACCACTTTATTGTAAAAGTTATTACAAAGGATACAGCTGAAGAGATGCATAGGGTAAGGTATGGGACAAGTGGCATGGAAATTCTGCCCTCTGGGTGTGCCACCCTCCACTAACTTCCACTGTGTTCTGCTCTCTGGAAGCCCTTCATACCCTGTCCTTTTGGACTTTTATGGAGACTTTATTACATAGGCATGATTAATTAAACCATTGGCCTTTGGGGATCGATTTCACTTTTAGTCTCCCCTTTTTGGAGGATGGGAGGCGGGGCTGAAAATCCCAACCATTTAATCTTCCCTTGCCTTTCTGCTAACCAGCTCTTATCCTGAAGCTACTTAGGGCCTGTCAGTCTTCAGTCAAATCTTAGCATAGAGGAAGCCACATAACCACTTTGAAGATTCCAAAGATTTTAGGAGTTTATGCCAGGAAACTGGTTTAAGACCAAAGACCAAATGTATATTTCATGATATCACAGGCAGTCTTTTGGTACTTTAAATAATTGCTTGCAAGAGTTATATCTTTAAATAATTGCTTGCAGGCAAACCATTCAAGGTTTGTTATGAATAGATTAGGCTGGAAATAGCAGAGTGCAGAGTGGTAACAGATATCTTGAGACCAGACTGATTGGAGCTTGTCAGGGACCCCAGACCATTAAGGAACCAGAGGAGAGCCAGTGATAGCAATGAGATTCCATGGTTACTTGGGTAGTTTTTACTTCCTGATTATTTTCCATGCCCTTGATGCTATCTTGAGTTACTTGAAACTGTTTCTTCATTCCCCCAGAGTGGTAGAAACTGGTGACTCAAGAAAATTGTCTTTAGATTTAAGCTTTTTCTTGTAACTTACATTTTTATCCCCAGGTCCCCTAGACCCCCATTTTGTGTGTGTGTGTGTGTGTGTGTGTGTGTGTGTGGTGTATTTCTTTCTGTTGGTAGATATTTGCTTTCGAGCGGAGGGCAAATGTGTTGCTGATGAGGTTGAAAATGCTGTATCATCAATAGATTTAACTTATTTAAAATCAAAAACATTGAAATAATTTCTGTTACGGATGCACTTGTTTTCATTTTTATTTGAAAATGTACAATTCAGACAAATGGGAGGGTTGATTGTAAACAATAAATATTTTATCAGTTTTGTGTACATAGAATCTATTGTGAAATACTGGAAAAAGGATGAATTCATGGTGTGACCCACCATGGGTAGAGACAACAAATTCAAGTGTCCAACAGACACAACTATTACTGGGGATGTGAAAAGAGGCAGCATTGCTTTGTTTCTTACTTTGTTTAGTACATTACTTATGTTGGGACAAGACTATGCTTGTATTTCATTCTGTACATAGGACACATCTGGATGAAACGTTTTGTATCTAAATATAATTCTCTTCTATACTTTTCTAGGTTGAATTTCAGATTTCATTTATTAGTTGGATTAGAAAAGAATGGAAAGGGGACCAATTAGAGAACAAAATCATTGAAGTTTTTAGTATTAAACATTATCAAGAATCAGGATTGAGTTCTAGATTATAACCTCTTGGAGGTGGACTAATTTTATTTGCCATTCTTTATCCAGTGTTTATAGTATAAACCCTGCCACCTAGTAAGCACTCAGTAAATGTTTGTATAAATGAATTATCAAAATGCTAATGATGATCTTACAAAAAAATTGTACTGGGGCTTTTTATAGTATGAGCCTTGAGAACAATGTTTAAGCAAAAAAAAAAAAAATCTTTAATTATTTGAATATTACAAAACAGTACATACCCTCCCTACCCTTCCTTATATTTTGAATATACTACTGGATACAGCGTTGCATTATTTTATTTGTAATGTTACAGTTTTATGTATTTTAACTTAGTCCTTACATATATCCTTTAGATAGTCTTCCACATTTCTTGAAGCATGTTCAACTGTCTTATTTTGGCAGTTCTGGTGAAGGCTTAATCATTCTTATTTTTAAATGTAATCATCAAAATTAGACCTGGAATCTATGCCAAGAAACCGAGATAGAACCTGTTTAGTGCTTTTTGTGTTCATAAAAATTGTTTATGTGTGGCCCTGTATTCTTGTACATTAGATTTTTTTAATATGATGGATTACTTTAGAATTTCATGCTTTAAAAAGAGTAATGTGAACATAAATGTAGAAGGCAAAGAAATAAATGTATCCAGCAGTATTTTATTTAGTGAGAATATACCCAAATATTTCCCAAACAATTTTGGGTTTTTAAAATACTAAATTCTGGCAGAGGCATCTTTTCACAACTTACTCCTAGGTTAAAAAACCCATTAAATATTGGAGGGAATTTGTATTTTATCAGAAGTAGATTTTTTTTTTAAAGGGTAGATAATTGGACTCCCCATTCCTCTCTCTTCTCCAGCTGTATCTCAGCTGCATATATATAGACTCTGCATTGTGGTTGAGTTTTTGTTTGTTGTTTTTTTTTAAACAGTTGAAGTTCTTAATTTGTCGGAGAATAAATTTATGTGATTTTTTTGATAAAGATTTTAAAATTTTTTTTGAAGTTAGATGAGAGGAGGTATTAAGTTTGATTTGTGATTCTTGAAAAGTAGAAATGAAGAACTAAGGATAAATCTGGATACATGATTTAAAACTAATATTGATTTCAGATCTGGATTTTTAATAGACTTGTGTCAGTAACACTTTATATTTGCAGGGAAGCAAGCAGTCTCACTGTCGGTATAAATTAGTTCAACTTTTTTAGAAGGCAGTTAATTGGGTAGCATCTAAAATTTTAAATACAGCACTATGAACATTAGAGACAACATAAATGCCTACTGGACTGGTTAAATACATTATGCAGTTATACAATGAAAATTTGAGCAGCTGTCAAAAATCAAAGATAGATCTTTATATATATTCTGAAACAATTATGGAGTATTAAATATTAAAATGGGGATACAAAAAGTATGCATAATAGTGTCCATCTGTATAAAAAATAATGTTACCCTAAGATGTGCTTGAAATATGTAGGTTATTTCTGGAAGATTACAATAACTGGTTGTGCCTCTTAGGATGGCTTGGTAAGAGGTAGGTTTACTTTTCTCTTTTAAACTGTGAATGCTTTCCATGTACATGTATTACTTTTACATAAAAATTATAGTTAATAAAGAAAATATAATGGTAATAAAAAGCATATTTTAATTCTTTATTTTGTGCTACATTAGACATATATCTAGATTCCTCAGTCATTTTATAGCATGATTAGTTTAGGAGAAATAAAAGGTAAAATAATGGGAATGTGTTGTTGAATAATGTATGGACTTTCAGAAATCTTACCACATTGCATAGCCTTTTAACTTAAATTCTGTTTAAGTCTTTAATATCTTTCACTTATACTTGGTTTAGGCTCTTTCACACTTGGGTTTCATACTTATGCTTTACTATAATTTACACAGTAGAAAAGGGAAAAAGAGAGATACTATAAAGTAGTGATTAAATTCAATAATTTTAAGAGGTAGGATTGTTTTAGTTTTTTTCTAGTAGTTTATGTGAGTGGGCAAAATCATTAAATGTTTCCTACTACCAGTTGTCTGTCCTTGTTTTGTTTGAATATGTGGATTTTGAAGCCTCACCATTCCCTAAATTAAAAAATTGATGGGAATGAAACTCCTTTACAAGGAGTTTTCTATTAAAGTTTTACGTGAAGAGAACAAACAACAAAGTATTAAGTCATGCACAACAGAGTTGCTTGCTTGTCAGCGCATTTCTACATATTTTTTTGTTTTGGTTTTCTTTTTCCTTCTTAAGGAAACCAATGCTGGTCCTAAATAAAATTGTCAACTTTGGAAGATTCTTTCTTTCAATCTAGGAATTTACTGAGCTTTTTTGTCCTTTACTTTCTTTTTCATGAGAGGTTTCACTCTTTATTTTGGATATTTGAATCTCATTTTCAGTTAATATTTTCTTTTATTATTTTAAATTATTTTTATTTGTTTGCATAGCTTAATATGTTAATTGCTATTTACACTTTAATACTTTTGCTATTGGCAAAATAATGAAAGGTCTTGTGCCACTGAAATCCATTTTAGACCAATGGGAAGACAGTTTTCTTGCCTATAAAATTAGGTTGAGGCTGGGCGCAGTGGGTCACACCTGTAATCCCAGCACTTTGGGAGGCCGAGGCAGACAATCACTTGAGGTCAGGAGTTCGAGACCAGCCTGGCCAACATGATGAAATCCCGTCTCTACTAAAAATACAAAAATTAGCCAGGCGTGGTGGTGGGCGCCTATATTCCCAGCTACTCCAAAGGCTGAGACAGGAGAATGACTTGAACCAGGGAGGCCGAGGTTGCACCGAGCCGAGATTGCCTCACTGTACTCCAACCTGGAGTGCAAAGCGAGACCCCGTCTCAAAAATAAAATTACATTGGTAATCATATTGATGAAAAGGACTGGAAAACAGAATTAAAGGGGATACATTATTTTCCTATGTAACAAATAATTACAGAAAATGTGAAATTTAGATTCTGTTTATATTCAATACTTCTAATGTCTTATTTCAGTGACCTAAAGATAAAGTAAAACAACAAATGCTTTTGTTAGAAATTGTGGCATGTGCCTGTAGTCCCAGCTGCTCGGAAGGCTGAGGCAGGAGAATCACTTGAGCCCAGGAGTCGGAGGTTGCAATGAGCCGAGATCACGCCACTGCACTCCAGCCTGGGCGACAGAACGAGACTCCGCCTCAAAAAAAAAAAAAAAAAAAAAGAAAAGAAATTATTACTATTGGGCCAGGCGCAGTGGCTCTCGCCTGTAACCCCAGCACTTTGGGAGGCCAAGGCGGGAGAATCACGAGGTCAGGAATTCAAGACCAGCCTGGCCAACATGGTGAAACCCCGTCTCTACTAAAATTACAAGAAATTAGCTGGGCGTGGTGGCAGGCGCTTGTAATCCCAGCTACTCTGGTGGCTGAGGCAAGAGAATCGCTTGAATCCAGAGGCGGAGGTTGCAGTGAGCCGGGATCGCACCACTGCACTCCAGCCCAGGCGACAGTGCGAGACTGTCTCAAAAAAAAGGAAAAAAAGAAATTATTACTATTAGTAGCAATAATTTAAAAAGTATTGGGATACTGTAGTGGATATCAGACAGTTCTCTTATTCATACATTTGTTCATTTAATCAAAAAATGCTGCCAGGCGCGGTGACTTACGCCTGTAATCCCAGCACTTTTGGAGGCTGAGGCGGGCGGATCTCCAGGTCAGGAGATCGAGACCATCCTGGCTAACACGGTGAAACCCCATTTCTACTAAAAATACAAAAAGGCCGACGTAGTGGCATGTGCCTGTAGTCCCAGCTACTCGGGAAGCTGAGGCAGGAGAATTGCTTGAACCTAGGAGGCGGAGGTTGCAGTGAGCCGAGATCGTGCCACTGCACTCCAGCCTGGGCGACAGAGCGAGACTCCGCCTCAAAATAAAAAAAGAAGAAAGGAAAAAAAAAAAAAGCGTAAGTGCCTGCTCTATGCCAGAGAGTGCTGGCTCTAGATATGCATTGGTGAATAAAGTGTTGCCTACTTTCTTTTTTTCTTTTTTTTTTGAGACAGAGTCTCGTCCTGTTACCCAGGCTGGAGTGCAGTGGCGATCTCAGCTCACTGCAACCTCCGCCTCCTGGGTTCAAGTGATTCCCCTGCCTCAGCCCCCCAAGTAGTTGGGATTACAGGCGCCCACCACTACACCCAGCTAATTGTTTTTGTATTTTTAGTAGAGACGGGGTTTCATCATGTTAGTCAGGCTGGTCTTCAACTCCTGACCTCAGGTGGTCTGCCCGTCTCGGCCTCCCAGAGTGCTGGGATTACAGGCGTGAGCCACCGCACCCGGCCATAGTGTTGCCTACTTTCAACCGTGTTGCCTGCTTTTTACTAGTCTGTAGGGGAAACAGATAATAAATGATAAAGAGCCATAATTCTGTGAGAAAGCTATAATCACGTATTTATTGTTAAAAACAACAGTAGATGTTAAAGACAGAAGCACCCCGTGATCCTAGAATGGAAGAGAAGGGGAGAGTGAATGGTTTTATTAACTTGAGTCTTAGGGGCCCCCATTTCTTGTCAGATAAAGGATTTGGAAGGCCTATTCTTGGCTTATGGAAAAGGAGAGTGTTCCAACATCAGTTCCTTGAACTCAAACCTATATCATTGCTTGATAACATTGGAGGAAAATTTGAGAAAGGGAAACTTTGTTGATGACTTGTCTTAAGTCTAAAGATAGAGCAGTTTATTTGAAGCATAGAAAGTATTGACCTGGAAGGCAGGAAATAACAAAAGCTAGTTTGTAGTTTCTTTTGAAGCCAGGTCTCAACAATGGAAATTACTTTGAGCAGCCTTCAAATGCCAGGCATACCCATAGCTAAATGTAAACACTAGGTATGGTATGAGGTAAAACACAGTGTCATTTGTTTGCCATTAATTCTGCATAGCCTTTGCAATCAGTTCTGGGTTTGCATCTGGATTTGACTCTGCGGTATAACTGTGTGCCCTGTCTGATACTTGGTTCCCTTGTCCGTAAAATGAGATTATCACGTGGAAGAAGTATAGTTGATGATTCTGGATATGGATTCCAGTCTAGAGCAAACTGCATGGATTCAGATCTTAGCTCTTCAACTTAATTAGCTTAGCTTGAAATAATTGGGCAAGTTGCTTAACCTCTTTTTGTCCCATTTCCACATATGTAAAACGGAGATAATAATACCTTTTAGGATTATTGTGAAAATTAAATGAATTAATATATAACAAGCACTTAAAATGGCATATAGTAAGCAAAATGTAGTTTAAAAATTATGATATAGCTGGGTTGTTATGAGGATTAAATAATACTTTTTTTTTTTTAAGAAAAGAACTCATATATTGCTTGACACACTATGGGTATTTCCTAAATACCAGAAACCATGTAGTAGGTACTTGATATCATTTAATCTTCATATAAACTGTTAATAAACCATATCTGTCTAGTTGACTGCACCTAGAGCAGTTTCTGATATTTCAAGTTGAATGAATATTATCCCATTTTATGATTAATAAATTGAGGCCAAAGAGTACTCCAAAATCTCCACTAGAACATGACATCACTTTGAGGATATAATACCGGCAATGTCATGCACATCATCGCATCGCTTTTCTCAGTTTAGAGCATAAAACATTGTTCCTTTTTATTTTTAGAGACAGTCTTGCTCTGTTGCCCAGGCTGGGGTGCCAGTGGCACAACTGTAACGTCCACCTCCCAGGTTCAAGTGATTCTCGTGCAGCCACCTGAGTGACTGGGATTACAGGCATGCACTACCATGCCCAGCTAATTTTTGTGTTTTTAGTAGAGATGGGGCTTCACCATGTTGGCCAGGCTGGTCTCGATGGAACTCCTGGCCTCAAATGATCTGCCCGCCTCAGCCCCCCAGAGTGCTGGGATTACAGATGTGAACCACTGTGCCCAGCCCATTGTTCCTTTTTTTCAGGGCATTTTTCGTATTCAAGGTTGTATAAGGAAGAAATTTGACAATCTAACAAGTTTTACTAAATGAAAGATCACTTACAGGAATGAATATGATACAGATTGGCTCCACTGTCAGTCACTCACTTTATTTGCTGTTTGATGATCCAGATTTAGTATCTATATATTTCATTTATCTAGAATATTTTAGTCTCTTAGAGTATTTATTATAAGAAAAAAACAGGCCATTTCTTTGGTTAGTAAATGAAGTTAAAGGCACTACTAGAAAATGCATATATCAAATGTTAATAGCTTGCTTCATGAACTGTAAATCAGTTGAATGTTAACCTGGTTCTTGTAGGTATTTACAGAGTAGTTTATAAAAACCAATTTACTATTTAAAAAATCTACATTAGGATAATTATTTTTGAAACCCTGAAGTCAACTGTAATATGTATGTTATATAATACATTTGCCTGATGTTGCAAATTTCTAACTTGGCTCCTTCTTTGCGTCTTTAATACAGCCATTAATCTCACTACAAGGCTTTACTAAGGATAAATTGCTGCGTAACCCACTTCAACCTCTTTTGTTCAACCAGGAAGCCAGACGTGTTAAATAGCTTTTTAAAAAATATGTTGTTATTTCTTTTTTGAAATTTTAGGATTTTAAAAATTGAAGTGGTAAAATAATAGACTTTATTTTGTCTGTTAAAATTACTTGACAGAAGTTTGCTTTGGAATAGAGCTTCTGTATCTTTAAAAAATACACAGTGAGTCACCCCCTGCTCTTTTGGTAGATGCCTGGCTAGTGAACAGCTAAGCTGCTTTAGGCATGTAATAGAACATTCCATTTCCTGTTCCCTTGCTGACACAGAGGAGTGTTCCTGCTGGCAATGATCTAATCATAGTGCAGTAAGAAACATGGCAGTTTGATAAAACATGGTGGAGACAGCGGCTGAAATGGAAGCATATGTTCTAGAAGACATTCTTGAGGTAGGGCTAGGTTTGTAAGTGAAATGAAAGTTGAAATCTGAACAAAGAAATCTTATCTGCCGGAATTATTTTACAGATGAATAGATTAGAGGAGAGAGCAAAGAGAGGCAGAGCATAAAAGCAAGACACGGTCAGACCTATTCCGTGTGAGAATGTTTCAGACTGGTTCACATGATTACTATAGACGTCTATAATTATTTTGTTTAAACTTCATGTTTCATAAATTGTAGATGTATATTTGCTAGGGAAAAAGGGGAGACTCAGACTTAATAAAAAGCCTTGTGCTGGTGGTGACCTTTAGATTAACTCATTAGAAGGTGGGGTCTGCAAAGCAGCTTTGAGTAAGGTTTAGTATCATATGTCTTAGAATTCATTTACATATCTAAGCCTAAAGCTTTGCTGCAGTTAACTATTAAAAACAGCTGGTTATTTTAGCTTTAAACTAAGCATGTTTATATCAATCTGATTGCTTCATTTAGCTGGTACACTGGTCCTAGATTTTTCATGTGACTGATTATTATAAAACAAATTATTACATTAAAAATATTAAAACCCTGAAATTTAGGGCACTGATGCTAGAGAGCCATCTATACAAAATTTCTATAATTTGAATCATGAACATTTTAAATTATATTTTCTCTTTTCTGGTTGTAAAAATTTTATAAGATCTTATTTGAGTATAAATCAGTCCAAGGAAATACATGTCAAAGTGAAACTATAATTGCTTTTGGCATTGAGTGTAGTATACTATCAGAAATTTGTATTTATAGGTATAGGTATTTAGATCTCATATTCTTATCTGTGGGATTGTGTAGGGTTTTTCTTTTTTTTTCCTCATTAAATAAAAACTGGGTAATTCAGATAAAGAGGCTTCATGGTGGTTAGTGGTATTCCTAATACTTAGACTGTTGAGATAATTTATTAACTATTTCACCTCTTCAGGAAGATTATTTTACTGTGGGGAGAGGACTTGAGAGAAGAAGCTGCAAAGGGAAGCTAGGCGGGGTTAGCAGGAGAAAAAAGCCTATGCGCATTATAAAGTGCTGCATGATCAATGAGTATTTTCTGGAGTCCCTCAGTGTGTGCTTGGAGCTGACATTGCAGCAAGTCTCATGGTGGTTCTGCAGAATGAAAACTGATTCCATTGTATTACCTACCTCCTTGCAGACACCTGCCAACGTACTCTTTTTCCCCTTTCCTAAAAGCTGTTGTCTAAGTTGAATTGTGGTTAATTTTTATTCTTTTCTCTTTTTTTTTAATTTTTTACTTTGTTACTATTAGTGAGTTTCCTTAAAAATGTGTGGTAAAATTATCTACTTAGAAATAGTAGTATAAACTTTCATCAAGGGAGTTTAGTAATTACAAGTGGCCACATGACTTTTTAGTGGTTCAGTTTAAACAAGCCTAATTAGATTACAAAGTTCTAGTGTTACATTTTAATTTGCTTTAAAAATTTTTTGGTTTGGATTTTAAAGAAGTGTACTTTAGAGATTTTGATAAATCTATTTGACAATTTTTCTTAGCTATTTAAAACTTAAGCATATAACATATTTTAGAAGTCTTATTTATGTTCTGAGGAAAATCTTACTTGAGCACTGTTTTATGCCTTACGCATATAGTTTTTTTAATGCTACCTGAACAACTGGCTTTTTATTATTTCTATTAAAAATTGTTTAATATCATGTTAAGATTTCATATTACCTTATTTATTCAATGTTACTAGTTATTAAAACAACCTCTGCAATTTTAGTTTTCCTAATTTTCAATTTATCTTAATTTAGTTTCTATGTACCTGTTGCATCCTATCATACTAAGTAGTTTTTTCTCTTTATTTAAAATATTATTTGACTTAAATATTTGTCAATCTTGGTAACATTTTCTAAGTAGTAATAAAAGAGCCTTATCCAAAAGTATAAGTACTCATAATGACATAATGCTAAAAATACAAAGTGCAAAGAATAAATTTGCTAACTTTGCAGATAAGTGTACCGTTTTCTAAAGCACTTCATATTGCGAGTAAACATATTTATTACATAATGAGCTTTCCAGAAAAATATATTCTTTAGCCCCCCATCCCCCGCAGGGATAACTCCTTGAATAAATGTCCAGTAATGGATAATGAAGTTCATCTGTATACCACAGTGACAGTTTTATTATTGTACTTAATATTGAGCTACTTGAAGTTCATTACCGTAATTTTCACCTTTGTGGTTTTATTTATTGAACATACGGGCTTATTTACATTGAATAAATGTTACTCTTTTTTCCTGTCTTTGTAATTTGATCTTTTGAATCATGAACTTTTTTTTTTTTTTTTTTTGAGATGAAGTCTCGCTGTGTTGCCCAGGCTGGAGTGCAGTGGCTGGATCTCAGCTCACTGCAAGCTCCGCCTCCTGGGTTCACGCCATTCTACTGCCTCAGCCTCCCGAGTAGCTGGGGCTACAGGCGCCCGCCACCTCGCCCGGCTAGTTTTTTTGTATTTTTTAGTAGAGACGGGGTTTCACTGTGTTAGCCAGGATGCTCTCGATCTCCTGACCCCGTGATCCACCCGTCTCGGCCTCCCAAAGTGCTGGGATTACAGGCTTGAGCCACGGCGCCCGGCCAAATCATAAACTTTTTAAAGTTACTCTTATTGAATATTAGTTTTTAAAAAGTCAATATCATTAGTGAACATAGCACAAATGGTTTCTCATAATACTATGGCTTACCTTTTAAACTCTGATTGCTGATTATATATGCCCACATGTATTTAAGTTGAATATTTAGACCTTTAAAATCTTAAGTAAAATATCGTCTAAAATGTATAATAAAATTAGAAAAGGTGGATTTTAACTTACATCATTTACATCATTGCTTTTCAACAGTCCAAGGTAAGAGATTAAATAGAGTGTCTTGGCTATTTCATTTATTCAAATAATCTAGACAGTAATTTTCTTCTCCAAACCAAAGGCATCAAAGTATTTCCGTTCCTTCTGCCTACCTTCTGTAAAAGGAACTAATACCCAGGAAAGTAGCCATATACAGATGGCAGAAAAAGGGCTGACAGCTCGTATAAATATCTCTTTTCTTGTTCTGTTTATGTTGTCCTGAGACATGATTATAATTTTAGAATTTTGATGATTTTCCTGTAAAATTATATGTAACAATGGATTGTAGTACTTGGAATGATCAATAAGAGGAAAAATATCTTCCAATTTTATACCTCGAATTTACATTGCCAAGAACTGTGTAGATAAACCTGTGGTTTGTATGTTGACTTTTTTATATGAAAATGTGAAACAACTGAGAGATCATTTTGGAAACTTGGTTACTGTATATTTAGTGTTATTATTTATAATTGAACCAGTTTTAGGAGTCTTAGTAATAAGAAATCTTCACTGATATTTCCATCCTTTAATTTTGATTAAGTTCAGATTACTTTGTTCTGGGTATAGTATTTGATATATTTTTGCTTTAAGAAAGTAGGAATTTTTATGAAAATAAAAATGTTCATATTGTTAAGTGTAATAATAACTCTCATACCCATTCTTGTTCTTTTGTCATCTAAAGCCAAGATGTCCAGCTTCATGTGTACTTGATGTTATAGGTTGTGGTATATAAAGCAAAAGTTCCAACTCTCTGTGGTTGTGTCTATGGACAGTGGGTTGAGGATTTGGCTGAACCCTTTAGGTTGGAACTGAATTAAGGGTCAGATTTAAGCAAACTGAGTAGGTTTATTATGGAACCTTTTCTTGCTCTGTATTTATTTTAGCTGTTTTTGTTTTTTAAATAAAATTGAAAGAGTCTCAAGGAAGGCATCATTTCCTTTTGATTGCCAAGATTGTGGACTAACGGTAAATAGTGAATTCTAGGTCAAACAAGGGAAATCCACTTGCTATTTGCCATAAAAATTATTTTTGGTAATGATATCAAATGTCCATGTAGTAGACTTTTTTGACAGATATATGCTATATTTCCTTTTATTCTGTAAAACATTGTCATATGCAATGCACATCATTTCTATACTATACCAATAAGTCTTTCATAGATTTCTAAAGTTTTGTATTTATTTTAATGATGGTGACATTTTTTACTAGGAAAAGTTGGAGTAACTCTTAGAACCTAAGTTGGTCTAGTGACTGAAAAGTTTAGCTAAATATGTAAATTATTAGACTTGATCTAAGTAATATTTTACATTCAAGAAGTTTTGGGATCACGTTGAGAAATATTGGACAGATTGAAATGTGTGTTTGTGTGTGTGTGTATGTGTGCGTGTGTGTGTGTGTGGTTTTTGTTTGTTTGAGACGGAGTCTTGCTCTGTCGCCAGGCTGGAGTGCAGTGGCTCTATCTTGGCTCACTGCAACCTCTGCCCCCTGGGTTAAAGTGATTCTCCTGCCTCAGCCTCCCGAGTAGCTGGGACTACAGGCGCTCACCACCACGCCCAGCTAATTTTTGTATTGTTAGTAGAGACGGGGTTTCACTCTGTTGGCCAGGATGGTCTCAATCTCTTGACCCCGTGATCTGCGTGCCGCAGCCTCCCAAAGTGTGGGATTACAGGCGTGAGCCACTGCATTTATTGAGTACCTTCAGTGCAAGGCACTTGAAATTCAAAGAGGTTAGTCCAGCTAATTTTGTCTCACTGAGGTAGAAGTGCAGAAGAGGAAGACGAAGAAGAAATGTCTGTCATTGGTATCTTTTTTTTTTTTTGAGACAGAGTCTCGCTCTGTCACCCAGGCTAGAGTGCAGTGGCGTGACCTCACTGCAACCTCCCCCTGGGGGTTGAAGCGATTCTCTTGTCTCAGCCTCCCCAGTAGCTGAGATTACAGGCATGGGCCACCATGCCTGGCATTTTTTTGTGTTTTTAGTAGAGATGGGGTTTCTCCATGTTGGCCAGGCTGGTCATGAACTCCTGATCTCAGGTGATCCCCTTGCCTCGACCTCCCAAAGTGCTCGGTGATGGCTTAAGCCACTGCTGCCGGTTTCTGCCATTGGTATCTTAAACAGTTTTGAATTTAGGATGCATAGATACATATTTTTAGTATTTTACTTCATGGATTCCTTTTGAATAGTTTGAAACTCATGTTTTCAGCAGTGGCCTTAAAAAGCAGATATCCCTTATGCATTCTGAATTTTTCAGTAAGCAGATATTTTTCTTTATCTGGACACCTTTAGGTTGTCACTTTTATGCAGATCTTTTTGTTATATATATTTATGAAGGTGGTGCTGACAAGAACATCCCCTGGTTCTCATTTTTATCTGTAAACCAGCATATGCATGTGTATACACATACATACAATACATATATTCACATTTATACTTACATATACTATGCATACACACAAACATACACACACACACTCACACACTCGTTTCTACTATAGGTGGAATATTTCTGATCTAAAATGTTCGGCACCAGAAGTGTTTGGATTTAAGATTTTTTCAGGTTTTGGATTATTTGCGTATACGTAAAGATAACTTGGGGATGGAACCCACATGTGATTTACTTATATTTTATATACACCTTATACACATAGTCTGAAGGTAGTTTTATACAATTTTTTTTAGTAGTTTCGTGCATGAAAACAAAGTTTTGACTGATCTGTCACATGAGGTCAAATGTAGAATTTTTCACTTGTGGCATTATGTCCGTGCTCAAAAAATTTCAGATCTTTGGCTGGGTGCAGTGGCTCATGCCTGTAATCACAGCAATTTGGGAGGCTGAAGTGAGAGGATCGCTTGAGCCCAGGAGTTCAAGACCAGCCTAAGCAACATAAGTGAGACCCTATGTCTACAAAAAAGTAAAAATTTTAAAAAAAATTTTGGATTTTGGAGCATTTCAGATTTTGAATTTTCAGATTAGGGATGATCAACCTGTATATTTTGCAGTAAGGATACTCTTGAAAGTTCAATTTTTCTTGTAAGGGTGGGGCTGACGTTGTAACATTGCTTTCATACGCCGATTTTGGGAGAATTAATGGGGAAGTAGTATAAGATACACTTATGTTAGTTAATCCCTGTAAAGAATAATGATATTTTAGTGGAATATGGAGGCTCCAAATAGCTTGTGGAAAGGTAGTATAACTATAAGTATGTGAATCAATGTATTACTCTTATATGAAAGTAAAGGCACGGTTGTCCAGTGTACCACTAGTTTCCCACTGATCCATCATAGTATGGTAATTAGTGCATATTATGGAGCATTAATTAGAAAAGGTCTACATCATGTATTATCTACATATAGAGGCAACAACATTGGCCCTTTACTGGTTCTGAATTGTGAGAGGCCTTTGTTTTGATACTTGATAACAGCTCATTCTGATACGAAGTGACTTGATCACTACAAAATTGATGAGCAGCAAAGTCTTGTTAACCATTGGTTGGTTTGGTTTAGTATATATCTTCCAAATTTGCCAAACCAAAGGCTTTTCACAAGGTGTTCATAAATGTTAAAAGTCTATGAGGTGATAACTTTCATGCGTGGCTGGATTAATGCTGGCCATTAATAATTTAGTCTTGGATGGAATCAGACCTCTAACTAGTTGGATATGTGTTATAAGTAGGATAGCACATAGTTTTATGGTAGCAACAGTAATTGGCACATTAGCTACCCTTTATTGAGTATTTAAATTGTATACATAGATGGAGTGTGCCAAGTGCCTCACAAGCATTGTTTTATTTAATCCTCTGAATGATTCTGTGAGGAGGTAGGTACCCAGCTTGTAAGGAATAAATGAAGTAATCTGCATAAACATTTAGCACAGCACTTAGTTACATAGTTAACCGTTAACTGTTAGGCCTTTTTGTTTTGTTTTGTTTTGTTTTGTTTTGTTTTGTTTTGAGACGGAGTCTTGCTCTGCTGCCCAGGCTGGAGTGCAGTGGCCAGATCTCAGCTCACTGCAAGCTCCGCCTCCCGGGTTTATGCCATTCTCCTGCCTCAGCCTCCCGAGCAGCATGTGCCACCTCGCCCGGCTAGTTTTTTGTATTTTTTAGTAGAAACGGGGTTTCACCGTGTTAGCCAGGATGGTCTCGATCTCCTGACCTCGTGATCCACCCACCTCGGCCTCCCAAAGTGCTGGGATTACAGGCTTGAGCCACTGCACCCAGCCCGTTAGCCCTTTTTTAACCCTCATCTTCTATCCTTATGCTGTCACCCCCCCATTTGATAGGAAAATTTGAGCATCAGGGATTATTAGAGCAATAGTTTTAAATTCTTTTGGTCTTAGGTCTCTTTTTCACTGTTAAAAATTATTGAGAACTCAAAAGTTTTTTGTTTCTGAGAGTTATATCTATCAATATTTACCATATTACAAATTATAGTGTAAAGAAAATTGAAAGTTTAAAGAAAATTTTAAAAACATTTACATATTTATTCATTTAAAAAAATGATAAACCATTGCATGTTAACATGCTTTTATAAAAAATAACTATTTTCCAAAAGAAGAAACTTGTAAGAGAGTGGCATTGTTTTACATTTTTATAAATATCTTTAACATCTGGCCTAATAAAAGATAACTAGACTCTCATATCTTCTTTATTAATTTAATTTAACTTTTATTTTAGAGATGAGGTCTCATTACGTTGCCCAGGCTGTAGTGCAGTGGCTACTCACAGGTACAATCATAATGCACTTTAGGCTTGAACTCCTGGGCTTAACCATTCTGCCTTAGCCTCCTGAGTAGCTGGGACTACAGGCGCCAGCCACCATGCCCGTCATATCTGTTGTAATATTCAGTCTATTGTGATAGATTATTTGGTTGAAGTCTCTAAAGAAATTTAGTGTCACTTTGATATGAGGATAAAAAAACAAAAAGTACTTCATAGCGCTTTCAGATAATTGTGGATAATCTTTTTTGAAACCATTCCTAAACTCCACAAGTGGTAGTTTCTTAAAGGTTGGTTGCAATGTGGAATCTGAAACAATTACCAGTGAACTTTCTGAACTTTGTTAGATTAAAACTCGCTGGCTTATTGTGCACTTTGAATTTATCAAAACCATGTATGATTTTTATAATATTGGTCATATGAAAATACTGGTTTCTTTTATTCTACAATATTTTTAAAAATCACATTTTCAGCCAGGTGCAATGGCCCACACCTGTATCCCAGCACTTTGGGAGGGTGAGATGGGTGGATCACCAGGTCAAGAGATCAAAACCATCCTGGCCAACATAGTGAAACCCCATCTCTACTAAAAATACAAAAATTAGCTGGGCGTGGTGGCACATTCCTGTAGTCCAGCTACTTGGCAGGCTGAGGCAGAAGAATCACTTGAACCTGCGAGGCAGAGGTTGCAGTGAGCTGAGATCGCACCACTGCACTCCAGCCTGGTGACAGAGCAAGACTCCATCTCAAAAAAAAAAAAAAAAAAATCACATTTTCTAACAGCATCAGTGTTCTCAGAAAAGTCAAAAACTGGGACGCTGTCACGTGTCAGATATAAGATCTCCAAATTCTAATTTTGCTTGAAAGTTTGAATTTTGTTGATGAAAAATAATTTGAATTGTTTTTCTTGAAATGACAGGCTCACGTCATTCGTTTTTGAGAAAATGTCTGCCAAATAAGTGAATAATTATAAGTATGCCTTAAGAAAAAATGGTATTCTATGAAAAAAAGTTAGCTACCATTTGCAATTTGCACAAGTATTTTTCTTGAGACAGCTACTGTACTTTGGTATGTAGTGGAAGTGCTTTCTGTATTGTCACACAAAATATCAAAGTCATATACTCAAGATTGAAATTTTTTTTTCTTTTCTGTCTTTCTTTCTTTCTTTTTTTTTTTTTATAGAGACGAAATCTCACTCTGTTGGCCAGGTTGGTCTTGAACTCCTGACTCAAGCAGTCCTCTCGTCTCAGCCTCCTAAAGCGCTAGCATTACAGGCATGAGTGACTGCACCTGGCAGTGCTCACTATTTTCAATAAGATTGAAAATTTTTAAAAATGATGTTTTTTACTGCTTCATGAAGGAAACTGGGTTTTTCTTTTTCTCTGTTGTTTTTAAATACAAGACTGTGAGTGCATGCAGAGAAGAATATAACTACTAGCTAGTAAAGATTGGTGTCATGGCCTTGATTGATGTTAAGAAACTAGCAGGTTTACCCACTATTGCTTTTGTGTCATCAGTGCAAGTGTCAACACAGTGAAACAGGCAAATAACCATCTTAGTTGTTTAAAAATAATTTTGACCTCACAGACCCTCTAAGAGTCTTGGAGATTCTCATAGATCCTATGGACCACACTTGCACAACTGCTGTTTTACAGTATATTGCCTAATTTACAAGTTTACAGTCATTAAGGGAGTAAAAGTAAGATTTAGACAAGTCTGCTTGATTCAAATGTATTCTTTACTGTTTTATAAAATTTATTAATTAATCACGTAGTACCAATTCTCTAGTCTCTTTGACACACCCTGTAGGACACTCTATCCTTTAACTACAATATAGCAATTTTAAAGAGCAGGAGAAAAACTTCGTGTGGCAGTCTGTGTGGGAATTTGAGTATTGCTTTAAAATTATCAGTCCAAGATTAGTCATTCAGAATTTCAGAAAGTCAGGAGTTTGAGGATTCCTGAATGAAGTAGTGAGTGCAAAGATATGCTATTAATAGAAATAAGTAGAAAAACATTTTGCTTGTGGAGTAATAAGTGGTAAGTGAGACAGATACATGAAATATTTGTCAAATTTGATTTTTTTTATTTTGAAGGCTATAAAGTGTCTTTTCTATACTTCCCTTCTTTCACAGGTATCACTTTGGTTTTCATCTGGTCAAGAGAAGTTCTTTCTCTTATTTTATATAGTCTATGAAAATGAAAAATAAAATTCAGATAATGTAGATCTTCCTTTATTTAAAAACTAAGTTGTTTCAAATTTCTTAGTATAGAGGTAAAATTGAGTCATTTAAGATTTACTTCATACCTTCTTTTGTTTATGTAAGTATCAATATTTATGTATACCATATTTTTGCAACAATTTATTTTTGATATTATCTTTGGAACAAATAATGTATTCACTGGGAAAGAGAAAGGTCAGTAACATCTGTACATCTCTGTCTTTCTCATTATCAAATTCCATATCCTCCCACCACCCTAACATTTTGAGGAACTGTTTGAGGTAAGAAATAGTGTTAAGTTCAGTGTTGAAGTATTTTTGGTGTTCTGTGCCATCTGGATTCTTGGCTGTCCTGAGCTTTTGTCATTTAGCCTCTTTCTCTCAGTTTTGATATTACTGCCTACTTAGTCATGATTTCTTTTGCTTGCTGCAGGTTGTCCAGATATTTACCCTGAACTCAGTGTTTGAATATTGCTGCCAGCCTCTTTGATTTCACACAGACCTTGTCACTTCTTGACCTTATTCATCTAACTAGTGTTTATCCTTACCTGGTTCTAACCTTGAATCTGTCCTGTTGCCACTTGCGTAGTTGTTGTCATATGTTGAGCATTTGTAATTTATGCCCTGTCATCATAAGACCAACGTATATTTGTGTGACATGCTTAAGCAAGTTTGAGAAACTAAAGCTCAATTTGGCTTTGAATTATATATTACTTGACTTGATTCTATCCACTCAGCTTCTAAATTCATATATATATATGAAAATATATATATATATGAATATATATATTTATATATATTTTTTTCTCCCTGAAACGGAGTCTTGCTCTGTCACCCAAACTGGAGTGCAGTGGTGCGATCTCGACTCACTGCAACCTCTGCCTCCCAGGTTCAAGCAATTTTCCTGTGTCCGCCTCCTGAATAGCTGGAATTATGTGCACGTGCCACCACGCTGTGCTAATTTTTTTTTTTTTTTTGTATTTTTAGTAGAGACGGGGTTTCACAATGTTGGCCAGGCTAGTCTTGAACTCCCGACTTCAGGTGATCCACCTGCCTCGGCCTCCCAAAGTGCTGGTATTACAGGCATGAGCCACTGTGCTGGCCTAAATTCTTATATTTCATAAGGAAATAACTAATTAAGATTTTCCAAAAACATGTGCTGGGTTTAAATGTTCACACATATTAGAAAGTTTCATTTTTAAGATTTTGTATCACATCTGCACAAATATTTTGGGTTTTTTTGTTTTTTAATATCTTTCTCAGTTTCTCTGTCCTATTATTTTTTAGTTTTCTCCATGAAATAAAGTCAAGGGAGATAGCTCTAGATAGAAATAAGCTCTCTTATGAAAACTTTTGTTAGACAACCAGAATGTTAAGTTTAAGGCCTACATATATCATTTTAAAAACAATCTTGGCAGGTGGATCATTTCATAAATGTTTTATGAATTATGGAAGAATATATCTTTTAGAAAGTATTAGGTAAATGGAAATGCTGAATTATGTTGACAGTGATTTTAAGTATTTCTACACATTTAATGAATTTCCTTTTTCATTGTCTTGAGCTTTTAGTGCTATAGTCTGATTTTCTGTGAATAGCTTTGTTGTTGGTATCTTCAGTGACTCAACATTGGACTTAGAACATAGTAAATGCTGGTTTTTCATTTTGAGTTATTCTTGTAAGTGAAGGAATCGCCACCTTCTTTCCCTCTGCCCAACCCACACCTTGGGAGTGTGTTTAGACTCTCCTTGGCTTTGGTTAGGTATATATATTGCAGAAAGAAGACCTAAAAGTAATTCACATTAACTCAAATCAACCCAGGTGGTCAGTAGGTTGGGATTTTAAGGATTATAAGCTTTGTATATCATTTGAAATACTATACATTTTTCTGTATTCCTGTGTTTTTTAATCTCAAATTAAGTTATATCATATAGTTTCTCTTAAGACCCCTTCTGCATATAAAAGTTTACAGTTAGATATTTTTTTTTGAAACAGAGTTTCGCTATTGTTGCCTAGGCTGGAGTACAATGGCACGATCTTGGCTCCTCTGCAACCTCTGCCTTCCGGGTTCAAGTGATTCTCCTGCCTCAGTCTCCCGAGTAGCTGGGATTACAGGCACCTGCTACCACATCCAGCTAATTTTTGTATTTTTAGTAGAGACGGGGTTTCACCGTGTTGGCCAGACTAGTCTCAAACTCCTGATAGGTGATCCACCCGCCTCGGCCTCCCAAAGTGCTGAGATTACAGGCATGAGCCACCACACCCGCCCCTACAATTAGATTTCTTAAAGTAGTGGCTCCAATAACTACTAAACAAAAAGTTTGAGATGATAGTGTGTATCTCCTATATATTTCAAAACATTTATAACCTGTTTTACTATGTTATTTTACATTTAAGAATCAAACTAAAGCTCAGTTTGGCTTTGAACTATATATTATATGACTTCATTCTATCCATTCAACTTTGTCTTTACAACATTTAATCTCAACCATTTGCCTTTACATTGTATCCTGATACCCTGTTATTGCTCGTGTTGTCTACCTGCTACCCTCTTTATCTTCATTATTCAGAGCTCCACCTAGATCCTACCTCTTCTCTAGAGTTTTCCCACCATAGTCTTCCTTTCACATTCATTAGCTCCTACTATTTTGTGCTCTGTAAAAGTAATGTGAGACCATATACATTTAAAATATTTTATGGTCTGTATTATGTGCTTGACTATATGGTTAATTCTTTAGAGACTCTGACTCTTTAAGTTAAAAGAAAAGTCATCTATGTATTTAGGTAAAAGACACTTCATCCCCCAAAATGATTTGAAGTAGTTTACAGTATATACTCTAAAAAAATGAAAATATATAGGTAAAATGAGTAAATTAAGACCAAGGGAAAATGGATTATACAGAAAAATGTATGTAATATACAATTATTAAACTTAGATTCAGTTAACTAGCAACCAGAGCCAAATTTGGAAACTTGATGAATTTTGAGATTTGTGTAGTCCATAGCTTCAAGGGTATACTAGATGATTTGGAGAACTCATATTTTCTGAATTGATATCTGAGGAAAAATTTCTTTGGGGCCCTCATAATGGAGATACTCCATGTAGTAGATAACTTTTTCAGCATTCCTAAAATATAGCCTTCACGTTGTCTATACAGAGTATAAACCAAAGATTTGCTAATAAAATGCAATTTGGTTGACAAAAATAATGTAGTGTTAATCTAGGTTTTCTGGTGGTCTTCTCTGTTTCAACAATAAAATTTAGAACATCTAGAGCAAAGGTTCTAAACTTGCGGCTTCTTGGCCATATAAGACTTAGAAATGTATTTTGTGTAGTTCATATAACATTGGCCCACACAGTGAGCATGACAAATATACACACACACTCCTTTATTTATATTTTCTTTAATTTCTCTCAGCACTGTTGTATAGTTTTCACTGTTCAGGTCTTACAAATATTTCGTGAAATTTGTTTCTAAGTGTTTTAGGTTTTTGATATTATTGTAACTGCTAATTCTTTTCATTTTTTAATTGTTGTTTGCAGGAATACAGTGGATATTTGTGGGCTTAAATTCACTTAGTTTTACTAGGCTTTTTTATTTGTTTTTTGTTGTTGTGTGTGTGTGTGTGTGTTTTTTTTTTTTTTTGTAGATCTTAGGATTTTCTATCTATTTGGAGGATATGTACAAATAAAGTCAGTTTCTACCTTCATCTCCCAATGGTTATGCCTTTTAATTCTTTTATGTTTAATATTTTACCTTATTGCCTTAAGTAGGGCCTCCATAAAATGTTAAATAGAATTGGTGACTATGGACTTCTTTGCCTTGTTTCTGATCTTAGGGAGATAAGTATTCAGTCTTTCACCATTAAGTATTCTGTTACCTGTAGTTTTTTCTTGATTCATTTATCTGGTCGAGGATGTTACCTTTTATTCCTAGTTTGCTAAGAATTTTTATCATCAAAGGGTATTGGATTTTGTCAGGTGCTTTAATCTGCATTTTTTAGGTGATCCTGTGATTTTCCACTGTCCTGTTATTGTATGAATTATATTAATTGACTTTTGTATTTTAAACCAACTTTGTATTCTTGGGATAAACTCCACTTGGTCACAGTGTGTGACTCCTTTTGTATATGGCAGCATTTGATTTACTAATATCTTGTTAAGGATTTTAAGGCATAGTGGTCTTTATTTTTCTTGTAATATATTTGATCCTTTTTGCATAAGGGAAATGCAAGCCTCATAAAGAAATCGGGAGTATATCCTTCTTTTCTGTTTTCTGAAAGTTTGGGTTGATTGCATTGACCAGTGAAGCTGTCTGCTCCTAGGGTTTTGTTTTTGGGAAGGTTTTAAATTAAACATTGAATTTCTTTAGTAGATATAGGGCTATTTAGATTTTTTTCTGACAGATTTGATAAATTGTGATTTGCAGGACTTTGTTGATTTCAGTCTGTGGTGTTGAATTAATTGACAGAGTTGTTCATAATAGTCCTATACTGTTTAAATAATGATAGGATTTGTGATAGTGTTTCCTCTTTTGTTCTTCATACTGGCAATTCACATTTTCTCTTTTCAATAAATTTTCAGTTGATTTTCATTTTATGTCACTGATTATTTTCTATTTTGTTCTTCTTTTGTTTTTGTTTTGTTTTTTGACCCAGAGTCTTGTTCTGTCACCCAGGCTGGAGTGCAGTGGCACGATCTTGGCTCAGTGCAACCTCCACCTTCCAGGCTCAAGTAATTCTGCTGTCTCAGCCTCCTGAGTAGCTGGGATTATAGGTGCACACCACCATGCCCAGCTAATTTTTGTATTTTTTAGTAGAGAGGGGGTTTTGCCATGTTGGTCATGCTGATCTCGAACTCCTGACCTTAGGTGATCTGCCCGCCCTCGGAAGTGCTGGCATTGCAGGCATGAGCCACCGCGCCCAGCCTATTTTGTCCATTTTTTGTTTAATTGATTTCTGCTCTTATTTTTTCCCTTTTTTGAATTCAATTTGTCCCTCTTTCTAGTGTTATGTGGAAGCTTAGGTTATTATTTGTAATCTTTCTTCTTTTCTACTACCAATATTAAACGCTATAAATTTCCCTCTATGTACTGCATTAGCTGTATACTACAAATGTTGATATGTTGTATTTTTATTAGCATTTAGTTCTAAATGTTTTCTAATTTCCCTTGGATTTCTTTTGGCTGTCTTAACTGGGGTTTCCTTGGAGAATTGATCTCTAATGCCTAAGGCTGTTAGTCACTCTGTTCTCTCCTGTGCTTGTGTTGTATTATGGTACTATTTATATAACATTTTTGGGAGAACTGAGAAAGTAGTCACTCAAATTATTTTTGGCCATCTGTGGTTCATATAAGGAACCCTTTTGGGGAAAGGCTCTGTGGGTTATTTAAAAGTTGGTTATTTCATTTCTAAATACGTAGGCATATTATAGGCTTCCCATTTAATTATGTGTAGTCAGAGAATATACTGTACTCTTAATCTTAGTTTTTAAAAATGTATTGAAGCTTGTTTTATGCCCCAAAATATGGTTTGTTTTGTTGAATGAATATTTTTATGGGCATTAGAAAAGAATATGTTCTCTGAAGTTGTTGTGTTGAATGTTCCATAAATGTCCAATAAATTAAGCTAGTTAATAATGTTCAAGTTTTTTTTATATCCTTTCTGATTTTTCTGTCTACTTGTTTTGTCAAATCTGAGAGACGAATGTTGAAGTCTCCAAAATATAATTGTAGAGAGTCCCATTCTTCGTTTCCGATTTGTCAGTTTTTGCTTTATGTATTTTGGAGCTTCCTCATGAGGTACAGAAACATTTAGAGTTACTATGTCTTCTTGCTGAACTAATCCTTTTATTGTTTCAAAATATTTCTCTTTGGCTTTGTTAATATTCTTTGTTTTGCTGAAGTGTACAGTATGTGATACTAATAATAGCTCTACCAGCATTTCTATGACTAATGTTTGCATGGTATATCTTTCTCCATTCTTTTAACTTATATTTAAATATAAATATCTCTGTCTTTATGTTTAACGTGTGTTTCTTGTGGACAGCATGTCGATAGCTCTTGCGTTTTTATACAAACTGTCAATATCTGCCCTTTAATTAGTATATTTAGTCCATTTTCATTTAGTATAATTTGCAATATTTTATATTTCATTCCACCATCATGCTAATTGTTTCTCACTTCTCTCATTTGTTATTGCTTCTTTTTTTCCCTTTGTTCACGCCTTTTATTTGGTTGAGGTTTTTTATTTGTTTTTCATATATCTTTAATCTGACTGTACTTTTATTTAAATTGACAAATATTGTATATATTTTTGGTATACAACATATTTGAAATATGTATACATTGTGAAATGGCTACATTGAGCTAATTAACATATGTATTACCTCATATGCTTATATTTATTTGTGGTGAGATCACTTAAAAATCTGCTCTCTTGGCCAGGCACGGTGGCTCATGCCTGTAATCCTAGCACTTTGGGAGGCTGAGGTGGGTGGATCGCCTGAGGTCAGGAGTTCAAAATGAGCCTGGCCAACATGACAAAACCCTGCCCCTACTAAAATTACAAAACTTAGCCAGGTGTGGTGGCAGGCGCCTGTAATCCCAGCTATTCGGGAGGCTGAGGTTGGAGAATCACTTGAACCCGGGGGCCGGAGGCTGCAGTGAGCCGAGATCACGCCACTTTACTCCAGCCTGGGGGTAAGAACGAAACTCTGTTTTGGGGAAAAAAAAATCTACTCTCTTAGCAATTTTCAAGTATACAGTACATTGTTATTAACTCTAGTTACCATGTTGTAAATAGATCTCTTGAACTTGTTCTTCTTAACTGAAATTTTCAATCCTTTGACCAACATCTTTCTGGTCCACCCTCCTGCTCCCTCACCTTCCCTCTCAATCCCTGGTAACCACCATTTTACTCACTGCTTCTATGAATTCAACGGTTTTAAATTCTACATATAAGTGATATCATGCAGTGTTTGCATTTCTGTGCCTGGCTAATTTCATTGAGCATAGTGTTCTCCAGGTTCCTCCATGTCTTTCCAAGAGATAAGATTTCTTTCTATCTTTCCCCCCCGACTCTTTCTCTCTCTCTCTCTCTCTCTCTCTCTCTCTCTCTGTCTCTTTCTGTTCCATTGTATATATATGCCACATTTTTCTTATCCATTCATCCATTGATGGATACTCAGTTTATTCCGAATCTTGGCGGTTGTGAACAATGGTGCAGTAAACATGGGTGGGAGTGCAGATATTCCTTCAGCATGACTGATTTCATTTTCTTTGAATATATACCCAGAAGTGGGATTGCTGGATCATATGGTAGTTCTATTTTCAATTTTTTCAGAAACCTCTATATTGTTTTCCATAATGGCTATATTTATTTACCTTCCTACTAACGGTGTGTTTTTCCTTTTCTCCACATCCTACCAATGCTTGCTATATTTTGTCTTTTTCTTCATAGCTGTTCTAACCCCTGAATGGTAATGTCTCATTGTGGTCTCAATTTGCATTTCCCTGATTATTAGTGATGTTGAGCATGTTTTCCACATCCATTGGCCATGTGTATGTTTTTTTTGGAGAAATGTCTATTCAGGTCGTTAACTCTTTTTTTTTTTTTTTTTAAATCAGGTTGTTTTCTTGCCACTAAGATTTTTATGTGTTTTCGGCATTAACCCCTTATCAGATGTATGTTTAAAAATATTTTCTCCCATTTCATAGATTTATCTCCTCATTCTGTTGATTTTTTCCTTGGCTGTATAAAAGCTTGTTAGCTTGATGTAATCCCATTCATCTATTTTTACTTTTGTTACTTGAGCTTTTGGAGTCATATCTAAAAATTCATTGCCCAACCAGTGTCAAGGAGCTTTTCCCCTATATTTTCTTCTAGTAGTTTTGCAGTTTCAGTACTTATGATTAAGTCTTTAATCCATTTTTGAATTGAGTTTTGTGTTTGTTGTGAGATAGGATGTAATTGCACTTTTTTGCATGTGAGTGTCTAGTTTTCCCAGCACACTTATTGAAATTACTGTTCTTTTCACATTGTGTTCTTGGCATCTTTGTCAAAAATCAATTGACTGTAAAATGGGTAGATTGATTTCTAGGTTCTTTATTCTGTTCCATTGGTCTGTGTTTTTATGCTAGTGTTATGCAGTTTTGGTTATTATTGCTTTGTTTTTTAAACTTTTTATTTTGCTAAAAGTCTTTTTAGAAACAGGGTCTCACCCTGTCACCCAGGCTAGAGTGCAGTGGCATGACCATGGCTTACTGTAGCCTGGGCACAAGTGAACCTCTCACCTCAGCCTTCTGAGTAGCTGCAACTATAGGCTGTGTGCCACCACACTTGGCTAAATTTTAATTCTTTAATTTTTTTTTTTTTTTTTTTTGTAGAGGTGGTGTCTTGCTTTCTTGCCCACGCTGGTTTTGAACTCCTAGCTTCAAGCTATCCTCCCACCATGGCCTCCCAAAGTGCTGGGATTATAAGCATGAGTCACTCTGCCTGGACTGCTTTGTAGTATATTTTGAAATCAGGTAGTGTGACGCATTCAACTTTGTGCTTTTTGCTGAAGATTGGTTTGGCCATTCTTTTGTGAGTATTTTTACTCACAAAAAAAGTATTTTGTGAGTCTTTTGTGAGTATTTTTAATATTCATTTTTGTCCCTTTTATTGGTGTATTACCTGTTATTATTTTATTTGTGATTGTTCTAGTGCTTGTAATATGTGTGTGTTAGCTAATCATTGTTGTCACATATAATACCACTTTCCCAAAAATATTAAGAACCTTACAATAGTATATTTCATTCCTTCTCTTATGTCTCTGGTCTGAATATTGTCATATATCTTATTTCTACCTATGTTGTGAACTGCCAGAATAGATTGTTATTATTTAAAGATATTTTCTTAAATGAGGAAAAACAAGATACCCATTTTATGCCATTTCTAGTGCTCTTTATTATTTTGGGTGGATCCAGTTTTATTAGGTATCTTTTTCTATCTACTTGAATACTTTAAAAAAATTTTTATAGTGCTTGTCTGCTAGCAACAAATGCCTTCAGATTTTGTTTGAGAATATCTATTTTCCCGTATTTATATTGAAAACTTTGTTGAAAGATTGTTTTTCTTTCCTTTTTTTTTTTTTTTTTTTTTGACGGGGTCTTGCTCTGTCGCCCAGGCAGGAGTGCAGTGACGTGATGTCTTCTCGGCTCACTGCAAGCTCTTCCTCCTGGGTTCACGCCATTCTCCCGCCTCAGCCTCCTGAGTAGCTGGGACTACAGGCGCCCATCACCATGCCTGGCTAATTTTGTTTTTGTATTTTTAGTAGAAATGGGGTTTTACCATGTTAACCAGGATAGACCTGACCTCTTGATCTGCCCGCCTCTGCCTCCCAAAGTGCTGGGATTACAGGCGTGAGCCACCTTGCCGGCCAAGATTGTTTTTCTTTTAGCACTTTAAAGGTATTTTTCCTGTGTTTTCTGGTTTTCCTTTTTTAAATAAGAAGTCAGCAGTCATTCTTATCTTCCTTTCTGTGCACATGATGTTTTTTCTCCCCAGGAGTTTTTTCATTGTTGTTGATTTTTAGTAGTTTCATTGTGACGTGCCTTGGTGCACTTTTCTTCGTGTTTTTCTTGAAGATTGTGGAACGTATTGGATTTGTAAGGTTATGTTTTTCTATCCAGTTTTGAGAATTTTCAGACATTATTTCTTTAAATGTGTTTTCTACCCTCCTCCTCTCTTTCTGGAATTCCAATTACATGTTTTTAGATATTTTGATATTGTCCTAAAAATAACATTCTGTACATCTTTTTTCAGCTGTTTTTCTCTTTATTCTTTAGTTTTGCCATTTGCTATTATAATTTAGTTCAAGACACAAAGATGAGGGTTTGGAGAAACTGAGGCAGCTAGAAAGTAGGGGCAGAAAACTGGGAAAAGAAGTGTGGGGGAGCTGTAAACTAAACAATCATAGAAACTCCACAGGGTTGGTTGAGAAACATCAAGATCTAACCAGCCAGAAGAGATAAGCCTATAGTTTTGCTATTTATATTTGCTATTATAAATTCTATTGCTATCTTTATGTTCACTGATCTTTTTTTATGCAATGTCTAAATTAACTGTCACAGATCACCCAGTGAATTTTTATTTCAAATATTGTATTTTTCAGCTCTAGAAATTCTATTTGATCTTTTAGTTTTATAGACTTCATTTCTCTCATTATTTCACATTTTCTTTAAATCTTTGAGCACATGGAAAAGTACTGTCTTAAAGTTATTGTTTGCTAATTCTACATCTGTTTCTACTTACCTTTTTCCCTCCTAATTATGAGACACATTTTCTTGCTCCTTTGCAAGTCTACTAATTTTTATTAGATGCTGGACATCGTGATATTATATTGTTGAATGTCTGGATTGTATTGTCCTCTTTTAAAGAGTATTTATATTTGGCTGTAAGGTTACTTGAACATCAGCTTTATCCTTTTAAGGTTTATTGTGAAGCCTTGTTAAATCATCTTTCTAGTAGTCTGTACTTTAAAGTTAGAATAGCCCTACTGGTATGTGTAGCCTTTCTGGATTTTCTGCTAAATACCTATGTGTTCAATGAAATCTCTCTCCTCTGGCTGGTTAGATTTTGATGTTTCTCCACCAACCTTTTGGAGCTTCTATAATTGTTTAGTTTACAGCTCCTCAATAGTTCTTTTCCCAGTTCTCCCTCTCGGGTTTTCTGCCCCCACGTTTTAGCTGCATTAGTTTCTCTAAACTATGATCTTTTTCCCCTGAACTAAGTAAGACTTCGGTTCTGTGCCTTTTTGTTTTTTTTTTTTTAATCCTGTTCCTGCCCTGGGTTTGGTAAATACTGCTAGGTTTGACAGAAAGATGGGAAGAAGTAGGACTGACTTCATTGTTTCTTTTCAGTGGTCATACTCTTTTATGCCTGTTGTTCATTGTCTGAAAAGAGGTGGGAAGTCTAGCCAAGTCCCAATTGCTCTGTTGTGTCTATAAGCCACATCGTACTGTATTTAAACTACTAATTGGTTAAGAGAATTATGCTAAAATAGACCTACTGTGCTGTGGCAAATTTGCAGTGAAAAATCTCTCATGGCTAATGAAGTGCCACATCTTAGTCTTTGTAGCTCTTTCTGTTTAGTTGTGAAGTCATTTCACTTTGTGTAATATGTACTCAATAGAAACAATGTCAGTGCAGTGCCATTGTAGATGCTTTTGCCACAGATGACTGCCAGATAGAGTCCATGTTTGTATAGCAGCATCTAATATGTTTATGTTTCCCAGTACGTCTTAAGGAAACCTAAACATTTTTTGTGAGAAATCCTGAAAATTGTTCCAATCTGCTTATGTTTAGAAAAGTGAATACATTTTAAGGCAATTTAAAATAAATTGTTTTGGGTTATTCCTAATAGCAATTACTGTATTGTTAGCTCTTTAAGAATGAGATGGAAAACTTAATTACAAAATTTCACAGAAAACTTTGAAAACATAAAAAGGTTCAAAGAAAGTTATAAGCCTGTGTTAGAAAAATGAATGGTGTTATATTTTGATATATTACCTTTCAGTTTATTCTCTGTGCAAATATAGATATATGCACATTTTTAATATATTGGGACTGTATTATTTAAAAATATTTGTTTCTTGCTTTTTTTGCTCACGCACTGTTTACATTGTAGTTTTTTTTTCGATTTCATTAATTTTTCTGAAAATCATTATTTTGATGATTATATAATCTAGCTTGGGAATATAAGTTACTGTGCATTTGTGTTGTTGGATAATGGGGTTATTTCCAATTTCCCTGTAGTAGAAAATGTTTGTAGATATCCTTTAGCCATTTTGCTAATCAGATGTGATTTTATTTTTCTAGAGAATTTTTATATATTGATGTGAGTCTTTGTGAAGTGTGATAGACAATTTTTTTTTTTCTGACTACATTTTTTGGTTTGGGATTTTTTTTGCATACATTTTAAATAAATGTGTCTTTTCTTATTCTTTGTGACTTTTTTATGTCTTTTGTTTTCCTGGACTTCAGGTAATACTACTCTATGTGGCATTTTATTTAGTTTTGCTAGAATTTATTTTAAAATTCATATTGTAATACATGCAGTATTGTGATGAGATTAAGAACCCCCCTACCCATACTGTTTAAGCAGGTGATTAATTCATAAGGCTATACCTTTTTTATTCTGGCTATCTAAGTTCAGCCTTTGTTGGAAAGGGGAGAGTGAACATAGTGGTGATTGAGGTGGTAACATCTGAAAGGTGGAGGGGAATGACTGATTACAAGAGTACAGGGATCTGGTTCTTCAGTGCCTAGCACAGTATTGAGAAATTACAGGTTTTTTGATCAGCATTTGTTTAATAACTGAGAGAAAGGACGGGAAAGAAGACTTCTGATTCTTTTATGTGACTTATAAATTGGCAATTTTTGAATATCAACAAAAACTAATGGCATTTAGAATGACTAAATGCCTTTCAGTCAAGATAGGTTATTTTAATCTTTATATAATAAACTACTTTCATTATGAGTTATTAATTTTAATCTATTAAGCAGTGGTTTAACCTTGACCTGGTATTAGTATCACCTGGGGAGCTATAAAAAATCCCTATGCCCAAGCCACACCCCAAAACTATTAAATCGTAGTATCTGAGAACATGGCCCAGGCTTTGTTTTGTTGCTGTTGTTTTAAAGAGATGGGATCTTACTGTGTTACTCAGGCTTGTCTTGCACTTTTGGGCTTAAATGATCCTCCTGCCTCAACCTCTCAAGTACCTGGGACTATAAGTGTATACCCCGATGACAATTTTTATTTATTTTTTGAGAATTCTAGTGTGCAACTAAAGTAGAGAAACCACTGTTCTTAGACAAAGAGGATTTAAAGCAATGTGCCTGAAAACTCTCCAAGAGAGTAAAGATTTCTTTACTAAATATTGAATGGAAGCAGACATTTGAATTGCCTGGTACTTTATAAAAAATTTCAGATGGGGAGATTTATGGTCTGTCATGGTAGACTTCTTCAATATTTAAGAAATTTAGACAAAATGTTTCTGGAAATCCTGTATAATTTTATTTTGTAATCTAAATCCATTTTGTTCCATAATCTGTGTTTATAGAGACAAAAGCTCTTCTGTATTTCCTTTTTTTGCTTGTATCTGTAAAACAGAATTCACATGAAATTTGAGCTGGATAAAAAATATAAGAAAATCTCTGCTAGAATCAGAGCACTATTAGTATTTAATGTTGTTCTAGTTTCAGAAAGGACATATACTAATGTAATATTCATTTAACAAATGTTTGTTGACTGCCCTCTAGGTGTCCTGCACTATTCTTGGCTCAAACTACAACAAAAAGACAGATGAAGTTATTACTCATATGGAGCTTTCATTGTAGTTGGAAAGACTGACAATATATAATGCAACAAGAAAATAAATAGTACAGTTTTATATAGTCATTAGTACTACTAAATAATAAAACCAGGATGATGGGGGAGACCATGACTAAGGGGAGGAGGTATTCAAAGGTGCTTAGGAGTGACACGTTTAAGCAAATACCTGAATGTTGAGAAGAAGCTAGCCATTTGAAGATCTTCATGAATTCCAGATAGAAGGAAATGTAATTGTTAAATTTCTGAGGTATGCCTCTACAGTTGATGTTTTGAAGGCAATTGAGGGAAGATGAAATTAATAAGGGTATTCTATATAAACTAACGGGAAATTGAGACAATGTTTTTCTCAGCTAAATTCCTCCTAGCAAAGGAGGTTGATGAATGAAAGAGGTGCTTGGCACCTCGACTTTCTCTTTGTCTTTTTGGCTGGCTTTTTTTTTCTCCTTTTTTCTTCTTTTACTTTCCTTGTTTTCCTCTTCTCTCCTCCCAGCACACACACACACACACACACACACACACACACACACACGGCCAAACTATATTTTTTCGCAGCCTGTTAGGGTAGCAGTTCTGATTAGCCATGAAGAAAGGCTCAGGGCACACTTGGAGATGACTTTTATAACAGTAACATCATTGCTGATGTCTTCTCTTTATAATCTTGAGGCATAATTTGAGCCCATGACTAGAATGAGATGTATTGGGAAGAGTGGGAAAATTTTTAGAATTTTAGCATACTGTAGACAGTTTTCTCTTGAATTTGTTCCCAAAGAGTAGTTTAAGTTTTTGATGCTATACTCTTCAAACTCTTGAACATCTTTTTATGTGTTACAAGTTTTTACGTCACCTTTCTTACCCAGAATATTTAGCCTTCACAATTCCTGACATTTGTAGTTTATTTTGTTTGGGCTTATCTAGTTTATCATACAATTCATGGAGAATATCTTTGAGTATCATTAGGGGAAAGGATAGCTTTGATTTTGTTGGGATCTGTGGTGGGGGCCAGATGTCCAATGAAAGGAATATTTGTAATTTTGGTTTAATCTCCTTTGCGACTTTGGGCAAAGCTGTAGTATAGTAAGAGTAAGTTCTCTTTTAATTTTTTTCTTTTTGCTCTCATACTAGACTGTTTATACTAAGAATTCTTGAAGTATTAATGTTGAGTCATATGACTATTAACATTTAATTTTTCTTTTTCCTTTTACAAAAATATGGGTTGTGGATGAAATTTTGCATATACATATTTCATTCATTTTGCCAGCATACCATATAGACAACTTACCCAAATTTCTTGGAGATTTTTGAGCTTTTGAGTGTCAAGTAGGCCTATCCTTATATAATCTCTTTATCGAGTGAAACATAGAGCCAATGGGTATTCAAATTTGTTCATTATACTTTGCAATATACCAAATTTTTCATTTTCATTGAGAAACTAAATTTGTTTGGATAATTTTAAAGTCTCATTATATAGTCTTAAATATTTATATTGCCAATTAAATTATGATTATTTTTTCATCACTAGGTAATGGGTCAAAGTCAGTGATATTTTAGTAAAACTATTCTGTATTTAATGTTTCTATAATGTGAATAATTGTAGACAATTAGCAGGTAGATGGAGTAGCCACATGTTTTAATTTGCTTGGGACAATTCTAGTATATACCTATTTTCCTGACATAATTTTTCTTAAAAGTTTTTAGATTGTATGTATGGAGACTCTGAAGTTAGAGGAATGATGGTGTTTTAAATCTGAAGTTACAGTCATTTATACACAGTTTTCCTGAATATTTATAGGTTTTGTAGCACCAAATGAAATCAACTGAATATAAAGTATACTAATGTAGTTGAATACAACAAGCCAAAAACATATATTTAATACAATGTTCATTTACCTGAATTTCTTCAGTTTAGCTCAATGTTCTCTCTTGAAAATATGTTTTTGTTTTTGTTTTTTGTGATAGGCTCTTGCTCTGTTGCCCAGCCTGGAGTTAGTGGTTGATCACAGCTCACTGCACCCTTGAACTCCTGGGCACAGCCCCCTGAGTACCGGGGACTATAGGAGCATGCCAGTATGCCCGGCTGATTAAAAACATTTTTTTTAATGGTAGTGGGTCTTGCTGTGTTGCTCAAGCTAGTCTCAGACTTCTGGCCTCAAGCTTACCCTCCCACCACAGCTTCCCAAAGTGCAGGGATTACAGGCATGAGCCATGGCACCTGGCCTTGAAAGTGCTTTTTACAGGATTCTCTTCTTTTAAAAGTGAAGACTTGGAATTTAGTATGTCTTAAGTGTGCTAGTATTTATTACAACTGCGGTTTCTTTCTCTCAGAGTTCTGACTACAGAGTTGTGTAAGTATTGAGTAGAATGCCCTCAGTTCTGTTTTCTCCCTAAACTATATTATTTTAATGTGGTGTTTTGCAGATTGGGAGGTTTATCAGATTGCATTTATTGCAGGATAGCACAGTTACCTGTATTGCTATAAACATCACATAAGCCTTGATTTTCATAATGCAGACAGTATTCTCTATATGGCTGTAGGAATATAAGACTTCAGTGGTGTTTGCATAGTAACTCCTTTTTTACCTTCTACTACAAGAGCCCTTCTTGTAGCTGGGGAGTGCACCCACAAGATCTAACAGCTGTTTCAGAGCTGCTCATTTTAGAGTGATTGGTAGGGAGTTGGTGGCTCAGAGGTCCTACTCAGAATGTGTCCTGGGTTCTGAATGACTAGCAGACTGTCATTAACCAAATAAGTTATGGGATTTTGTCTTAATTATATACATATACACACATACACATACATATGTATGTATTCCCTAAAACTTAATAAAGCTCAAACAATGAAATCAGATTTCTTAAGTATTCTAATTCCCTTTAAAATGTAAATCAGATTTTATAATTCTTTTGTTCAAAACTGTCCATTGGCTCCCATTTCACTTAGATCAAAAGCTAGTCTTTGCAATGTGCTAAGATAGCAAAGACTATTTTGGTCACTTATGTAACTCAACGTCCAAGAACACTGTAGGTGCTCAATAAAATAGTTGCTGAATGGATAACTTTCAATATTTGGATGAGATCCAACAGAAAAGAATGCTCTTAGCTTGTCAAACAATAGTAAACAGAAGTAACATTAGAACAATAGATCCTTGCTCACTTAAAATCAGATATAAGTGTGTGTGTGTGTAAATATATACATATGTGTATATAAACATACACATACGTGTATATATGGTACATATCGTTTGAATTAAATGAAATGTATCAGAATTTGTGGTATACAATTAAAGCTTAGGTTAGAAAAGAAGAAAGTTTTCAAATTAGTGATATATAATTTCCACCTTAAGAAACTAGAAGAGCAAATTGAACCAAAGCAGGTAGAATGGAAGAAAGAATAAGATAACAAAATCAATGAAATTAAAAGCAACAGAAACTACGGCCAGGCGCAGTGGCTGAGGCCTGTAATCCCAACACTTTGGGAGGTGGAAGTGGGCAGGTCACTTGAGGTCAGGAGTTCGAGACAAGTCTGACCAACATGGCAAAAACCATCTCTACTAAAAATACAAAAATTAGCTGGGCATAGTGGCAGGCACTTGTAATCCCAGCTACTCGGGAGACTGAGGCAGAAGAATCGCTTGAACTTGGGAGGCAGAGGCTGCAGTGAGCTGAGATTGTGCCACTGCATTCCAGCCTAGGCCACAGAGCGAGACTCCATCTCAAAAAAAAACAAAAAACAAAAAGAACAGAAAAACATAGTTCTTCGAAAGAATCATTAAATCTGATAAAGCTCTAATCATACTGATAGAGAGAGAGAACACACAAATTATTAACACTGGCAGTGAAAAATGTAATACTGCTTCCCATCCCACCCATATACACTAAAAGGCTACCAGGGACTAATATCAGTTAGAGAAATTGTATTTCACATTAAAAATTCTTCAGCAGGCTGGGCGCGGTGGCTTATGCCTGTAATCCCAGCACTTTGGGATGCCAAGGTGGGTGGATCCTGAGGTCAGGAGATTGAGACCAGCCTGGCCAACATGGGGAAACCCCATCTCTACTAAAAATGCAAAAATTAACTGGGCCTGGTGGTATGCACCTGTAGTCCCAGCTACTCGGGAGGCTGAGGCAGGAGAATTGCTTAAAACCGGGAGGCAGAGGTTGCAGTGGGCCGAGATTGCACCAAAGTGCTCAGCCTGGTGACAGAGTGAGACTCTGTCTCAAAGAAAAAAAGATCTTCAGCAAAGAAAACTCTTAAGTCTACATGACTTCGTGCACAAATGTTAAAGGGAAAAATAATACTAATTCTTCACAAACTTTTACAGAAAATATATGATGAGGGATTGCATCTGCACTCACATTATGAGACCAGCATTACCCTGATACCAAGACCGAACAAAGATATTATAAGAAAAGAAAATTAAAACCAATATATATCATGAACATAGATAAAAAATCCTAATAGAATATTAAGAAACAGTCCAATAATATGTAGACAAGATAGCTCATGACCAAATGGTGTGTATCCTAGGAATATAAAGTTGGTTTAAATTGTTTAACATTTACTCATCAATCAATGTAATTCGCTATCAGCACACTCAAGAAAAATTATTTTATAATCACAGTAGATACAGAAAAGGAACTTGACAAAATTCATCATCCACTGATAACAAAAAATTCTTAGCAAAGTAGGAATATAAGAGAGTTACAATAATTAATCAGTGAGTTTAGCAAGGTGTTCTATTCCTCTATATTAGAAATAAACATTTGGAAAATGAAATTTTAAAAAAGCACCAATTCTAATCTCACCAAAAAACATGAAACACTTAGGCATAAATCTAATAAAGTATGTATGTAGTTTATGTGCTTAAAAACTAAAAAAAAAAAAAATGAGAGAAATCAAAGATGACCTAAATACATGAAAAAATATATAGTATCTAGGCTTATGATTTATTTCAGGTTAATTTTTGCCTATGGTGGAAGGAGTAGGTTAAAGTCCCAAGCAATAGGTTGATAGCCAGATGTTTCAGCTGTATTACAGTATATGATATATATATATACTACAATGTATACTATATATATTTCCATGTATTTTTAAAACTCAATACTGTTAAATGTCAATTCCCCCCAAAATGGAGTATCGGTGCAATCCCAATAAAAATCCCATCAGATCCTCTCCTTTTTTTAATTTACAAGCTTTTTGATATCTGTATAAAAAAGGCCCTATAATAACCAAAACGGTTTTGAAAAGCAAGAACTAAGTTGAAGAATTTCGAGATTTATTATAAAGCTAATCAAAACAGTGTGGCACATATATTAATGAATCAGAGTAGAGAGTCTAGGGAAGATTCATAATATATGAACTATTGACTTTTGACAGAGATGCCAAGGAGTTCAATAGAGAAAATGTAGTCTTCTTAACAAATGATGCTAAAACGTTTGACTCTCAACCTATGTTTTGGAACTTCAAGCTATTCCTTGACACTATATGCAAAAATTATCCTGACATTAATCATAAGCTTCAATATAAAAGCTAAAACAGTACAACTTCTAGAAGAGAACATAGAAAATCTGTGACTTTGGATTAGATAGAAGTGTTTTATATATGGCGAAAAACCACAAACATAAAATAACCCCCGATAATTTGGATTTCATTGAAATTAAAAACTTTTCTTCTTCAGAAAATACTAAAAAGAAAATAAAAAGACAAACCACCAGCTTGCAGAAAATATTTGCAAGCCACGTGTTTGATAAAGGACTTGTTTGGTATATATTAAGAATTCTCACAAATCAATATTGAGAAAACTCAATAAAAAGGTGATTTTTTTGTTTTGTTTTGTTTTGTTTTTGAGACAAGGTTTTACTCTGTCACCCAGGCTAGAGTGCAGTGTTGCAATCATGGGTCACTGCAGCCTCAACCTCCTGGGCTCAAAGGATCCTCCTGCCCCAGCCCCCTGAATAGTTGGGACCACAGGTGTGCACCACCACACCTGGCTAATTTTTGTATTTTTTGTGGAAATGGGATTTTGCCACATTGCCCAGGGCTGTTGTGGAACTCCTAGGCTCAAGCAATCTGCCCACCTTGGCCTCCAAAAGTGCTCGGATTGCAGGTGTGAGTCTCAGGTACCCAGCCAAGAAAAGGTTTTAACAGATACTTTATCGAAGATTTGCTGATGGCAAATAAACACAAGATAAAGGTGTTCAACACCATTCATTAGCCATTAGGGAAAAGCAGAATGAAACTACAAAGTGGGGAAAAGCCAGAAGATACCAAATGCTAGTGAAAAAAGGGTGAATTTTACTCTGAAGTATACTTCAGTAAACCTGATTTTCATAAAAAGTTTATTGCATGCAGAAGGAAAAAGAATAAAGGAAGAGAACATAGTATGTTCCTCAATTTACTTATCTTGAGAAAACAAGCAGTTGCTTTAACTAATTCTTACAATATTTGATTTTGTTGCCAAAACTTTTTCTTTCATTTAAAAAGAATGAGGTTGCATATGCATACTTTCAGATGAGGTACATGTACCAGCAAATTAATCCTATATATCTCAAGATAATACAAATTGTTATGATAGCTCCTTCAGAATTTATTCTAGAAATATGGAAATGGTTGGGTGATTCTTTATATTTTTGTTTGAAAGTCTAAAGAAGTTGTTTTTTCTCATTAGTTGTTTACTAAAAATCACAATAGAAAACTGCATGTTTTTTTTTTAAGGTAAGCAATGTAGAAGGGTATGGAGTAAGTAAAAAGGTACAATTCTCTCTTTGATTTCATCCCTTGATTACCGCTGTTAATAACTTGGGTTTATCTATCTTGAAATTTTTTGTGTACATTCTTGCACATGTGTATACGTTTTATTTTGCTTTTTAAATCAACTTAAATAGATACATACCATGTTTTTGTTTTGTTTTGTTTTGTTTTTGCGTCAGACTGCTTTTTTCCACCTAACAATGTGGAGATCATTCTGCATCGATATTAATGTATCCATTTGGTAAATATTTTTAAGTAGGTAATGTTTAAGGCACTATTCTAGATACAGGGGACAGAGCAAGGAACAAAATAGGTGCTTTAGTGAACTTATATTCAAGTGAGAGGAAGACAATAAATTGGGGGGAAATGTCACTATTAATAAGTTCATGAAGATAAATAATGTAAGCAAAAGAGATGAGATGTGATGGGACAAAATGAACAGCACAGATAGTTGTGGTTTAGGCCTTTATGTGTAAATCTGCTTTATTCTTAAGTTAGCTATTATTCCATATATAATTTATTTAATCATTGTATTGATGAATATATGGATTATTTATAGTCTTTCCTGTCATAATCAATAATGTAAAGAACATCTATATACATAGTTTGTTGCTTACATGTGCAAGTATTTTTATCCTAAATTCCTAGAAAGAAAATTGTATTTTTAAATGTTTATTTTAGATTCTGAAAAATTATCCTTGAAAATATTAGATATTATTTATCAATGGATGATAAATATTTTATTTTAATTTATAATACCTGATTCCCAGTGAAATTGGGCATTTGTATTTATCTTATGAATCACCTACTCTATAACATTTTGCCCATTGTGGTGTTTGTCTTTTTCTTACTAAAATTTAAAAACTTCTTTGTAACCCTGTTTTTAATATGTACATTATATTTTGTAATATTTTCTCCTAGTCTGTCAGTTTTTTTAATTTATGTCATCTTCGAATTTTTATTCTCATACTGTCCATATTTATTAGTCTTTTGTTTCCTAGTTTCAAGGTTTTGTGTCTTTCCAGAAAAGCTTTCTTGTCTACAAAATTTATAGCAACATAATCTCTTATATTTTCTTTTACTACTTATTTAGTTTTATTTATGTTTCTAATAATTTTACTTTACATCTGGAGATATATATATATATATATATATATATATATATATATATACACATATATATATATATAATTTTTTTGGTAGGGGCCTGTTTTTTCTAGCTTCATAGCTGTTCTCCCAAAATAGTTTGTTGAGCAGTATGTCTTTTTCCTACTGACTTGAAATCTTACCTTTATCACACTTTATAAGTCCCAAATATATATGTTCTGTATTCAGTACTCCACTGTTTTGGTTATTGTCATTTTATATTATATTTGACATCTGGTAGGCCATCCCTCCCCATTGTCTTTTTCAACAATTTTTTTTTTTGGCAATTCTTGTGTATTTTCTCTTCCAGATGAACTTTAGAATCAACATGTCAAGTTCCATTAAAAATCCCTTTGGGATTTTGATTGGAAGTGCATTGAATTTACAGATTAATTTGGGGAAAATTGACATCTTTACACTATTGAATCTTCCCATCCAGGAACATGGTATGCCTCTCCATTTCTTCAGGTGGTTGTTCTTTTGTTTTGTTTTTTTTTTTGTTTGTTCTTCAGTAAAGTTTTACAGTTTTCTTCATGTAGGTCTTACACTTTTCTTGTTAAGTGTATTCCTGGATATGTTTTCGTTTTTGTTGTTGTGAATTACATTTTTTATTCCATTTTATATTTTGTTTTCTCATGGGTTATTGCTGGTATGTAGGAAGGCTATTGATTTTTATGTTGATCTTACCATTTCCTTAGTTTTCAGTTGCTTCTCTTGAAGTTTCTAGAAGGATGACTGTATATTCTGCAAACGATAGCATTTTGTCATTTCCTTTTTCTGTATGTGTTTATACCCTTACAGGTTTATTTTTGAAGGCATTTGTTTTGTTCTTCTGGTCTTACTGCATTGGTTAGGTTTCCAGAACTGTTCATTACTAGTTTTGATTTGGGCATCTTGTTTCTGATTTAAATGGGATGCTTCTGAGTTTTAAACTTCTACAATAATATATATCTTAGATTTCTAGTAGAATACTTTATTTATTTATTTATTTATTGAGACGGAATCTCATTCTGTCACCCAGGCTGGGGTGCAGTGGCACGATCTCATCTCACTGCAGCCTCCGCCTCCCGGGTTCAAGTGATTCTCCTGCCTCAGCCTCCCGAGTAGCTGGGATTACAGGCACGTGCCACAGGGCCTGGATGATTTTTGTACTTTTAGTAGAGACAAGGTTTCACCGTGTTGGCCAGGCTGGTCTCGAACTCTTGACCTCAGATGATCTGCCAGCCTTGGCCTCCCAAAGTGCTAGAATTACAGGTGTGAGCCACTGTGCCCAGCCCCAGAATACTTTATAAAGAATAAAAGTTTTCTTTTTGGCTTAATAAGTATTTTTATGAAAATGGATATTGTCTTTAATCATGTACTTTTGTTGAGATGATGCATATTCTTTTTTACCTGTAATACCTCAATGTGGTGATTGCATTAATGTTAGTCATAATGTGTTCTATTTTTAATATTTACTCAGCAGATACTTATTTGGTTATTGTATTGTGTCAGGAACTATGTCACACACTAGTGTTAGCACTAAGTCTGAAAGGTTCATTTTTTTTTTTGGAGAAGAAATAATAAGCAAGTATCCAAGAACGAGATAATTTCAGGCTGTGGTAGTATTATGGAGGAAATAAAGTCGATGGTGTGGTAGAAAGATAAGGAGAGAAACATCATTGATAGTATCATCTGAGAAAGTAAAACATAAGCTAAGACCTGAAGAATGAAAGGGTTGGGAAAAGCATTCCAGACAGCTGAGTGCGATGGCTCACTCCTGTAATGCCAGCACTTTGGGTGGCCGAGGGGGCGGAATGGTAGCCAGGTGTGGTGACCACCTGTAGTCCCAGCTGCTCAGGAGGCTGAGGTGAGAAAATAGCTTGAACTCAGGAAGTGGAGGTTGCAGTGAGCCAAGATGGCGCCACTGCACTCCAGCAGAGTGAGACTCCGTTTCAAAAAAAAAAAAAAAAAAAAAGGCATTCCAGGCAGAGGAATATCACTGTATATGTACAATTAATTTTATTTGTGTTTGTGTAAGATTTGTGACAGAGAAACAGAAAAAAGAAAGGATTATATTTCTTAGCGTTCTCTATTCTCTTGTAGTTGTCATGATATTTTTTTATACTACTGCTAAATTTAATTTGCTATTTGGGCTTTTTTTGTTGTTATTTCTTTTAGGTTTGTTAATAGGCTGTTTATAATGAGCTAGAGAGTTTTTCCACCTGTTTTCTGGGCCTTGTAAATAAAAAGTAGTGCTCTATTCCTTAAATGTTATAATAATGCTGTGTAATTTTGATAGAAGTTGCCGGTAAATTCATTTGGGTTTAGATGCTGTTTTGAAGGGTTAGATCTATCTATAATTGACATTTCTTCAGTAGACATATTCTACTTAGGTTTTCTACCATTTCTTAAGTTAATTTTGATTATCTTTCTTTCTAGCAAACCATCCATTTTGTTTTAAGATTTTTAGATGTATTGATTCATACATGTGCTCAGCTTTCTAACTTTAATAACTCTTTGTATTTTTCTTTGTCTCTCATTTTTCATAATCATTCTTGCCAAAGGCTTGTCTCCTCCTTCTAGACTTGACCTAAGAAACTGTTTTGGTTTTATTAATTAAACTTTTATCTCTTCTCAATTTTCTTACTTCTGTTTTTTCATTATAAATTACTTTGATGCATTTTGATTTGTATTCTATTTTGAAGCTTTTCATTTATTTATTTTAAATCGCAGGTTCTAATGAATTTAATACATTTCAAGCTCTAAATTTTTCTTTTCTTTTTCGTTTCTTTTAGACGGAGTCTCACTCTGTCTCCCAGGCTGGAGTGCAGTGGTGCAGTCTCAGCTCACTGCAACTTCTGCCTCCCGGGTTCAAGCAGTTCTTCTGCCTCAGCCTCCCGAGTAGCTGGAACTGCAGGCACGTACCACCATGCCCGGCTAATTTTTATAGTTTTAGTAGAGATGGGGTTTCACCATATTGGCCAGGCTGGTCTCGAACTCCTGACCTCATGATCCGCCCACCTTGGCCTCTCAAAGCACTGGGATTACAGGCATGAGCCACCGCACCCAGCCTAAGTTTTTCTTTAAAGATAGCTATGACTAAATCCCATATGAAATAATATGCTTATAATTTTAATTTTCATTTACTCTGTATTCTGAGAGTTCATATTAGGCTTGTTTTTCCTTTTCTTTTTAAATTTTCAAGTAGTGTCATCATTTTATAGCTAAGTTTTAGTTTCTTTCAACTTTATGGACCAAGAACATACCCTTGTATAATTTCTTCATTTTGAAATGTGTTTACATTTTCTGTTTTGCTTAAGATATGATCAGGTTTTTGTTTTTAAAGACTGTTCTTTGTGATATACTAAGTTCTAGTTCACTATGAAATATAAATATTACAGTTAATTACTTGTGTTTCTAAATCCTCTTTATCCTGTCCCTGGAAAAATGGTCTTCCATGAAACTGGTCTCTGGTGTCAAAAAGGTTGGGGAGCACTGCCCTAGAACGTAGGCCTTTGGCATTATTTCATTTGAATCCTGGCTTTCATATTTTCAAAATAATCAGAAATCTTTGTGATATATTTATGTTATATACTTCTGTTAACAGTGGAGGATGTCCAGGTTCTTGGCATCTGGAACAAAGAATTGGACAAAACACACAAAGCAAGGAAGGAATGACAGGATTTATTGAAAATGAAAGTATACTCCACTGTGTGGGAGCAGGCCCAAGCATTGGTGCTCAAAGGCCTCCTTACAGAATTTTTGAGAGTTTAAGTCCCCTCTAGAGGATTCCATTGGTTACTTCAGTGTGTCCTATGCCAATGGAGGGCATGAAGTAAAGTTACAAAGTAATTTATGGCATATACCTTATGGAGAGGATATTTCCTCTTATAACCGAAATGTGATTTGGCCTTCTCTTCCCTGCCTCCAGACCCCATTTTCCTGTCTCAATTCCACTTTTATAACTTTAATGAATCATACATTAAGAATTACCTGAGATGTTAAAGAGATGTTGTATTATACTGGTTTCTTTTCTACTGCTTAGTCTTGCAATTCCAAGGCTGCCCCTTTCTTGGATGCATTTTTCTTCTTGAAGTAATACTTTCCCTAAATTAAGAAAATGTTTGTGGCTTTTAAATTTCATAGTGTTTACATACCTAAAAAAATTTCATTCTACAGTTTGGAATTTTACTTTCAAAATAATAGTGCATCAGAACTTTTAATTGCACAGATATCTTCTAGCATTTAGTGCTGTATTTAGGAAGATGTCAATCTGACCCCTAACAGGTCCCCACTGCTACCATCCTGAAAGTTTTCTAGACTTTATATTCTTAGAAGTTTGAAATTTCACCAGGCTTATGACTACAGGTTTTGTGGTGTGTATATGTGTGTGTGTGTATCTGTGTGTGTTGTAAAGCCATTTTATAAAAATATTTTTATTCTGAAACTGCTTTTACGATAATTGATAAATAATAATTCCTAGAGCAGGCTAAATTCATAATTGAATTGCATCCTACTATTGATAAATAGTTTTGGGAGAATTTTTGACAAACCGTATAACTTGAATTTTGTTACAGAAAAACCACTTAGAAACTCCAGATTTGAGAATTCCATAGAACTTTGTCTTATTTGAAATATTCATAATTTGTCCACTTTGTAAAGCTTATAATTTATGTTAAAAATGTTATATTGAATTGTTAGTAATGTCATACTCAATTGTTGCAGGCATATAGCAGTTTGAAGCATAAGAAAGAAGTCATGTTTTATGAAAGCGCTATGGAACAAAGCTGTGTTAACTATTATATCACTGATTCCTAGATTATAGTAGCTGCTTAACTAATATTTGTTAAATTGATAGATGAATATGAATGAAAAAATACAGGAATAGATCAGTGGTTTTTTTCTGTAAATAGACTTTTAGAAAGGTAAATTATCTTTAATGAGGTTCACTTTACTTTTATTTGCTATATTCTCAGAATACCATAATGAATCATTGACCATTCTTTTTACAAGAAAGACTTTATTTCTTTAAGCAGGTTTTTATTTTCTTTCAACTTTTTAAATTTCAATCTTATACTTGGATTAGTATTCTGTGACATTACTGAAGATTTTGTCTTTGTATGTATAGAAAAAATATTTCAATTGTATTAATTTTGGAATAATTTACTCCATTAAGAATTGTGGTATTTTATCAAAGTTTACCCTTATTTAAGACTATAAAAAATACAGACAAAAGGAATTATTTCTGAGTCGTGCAGAAGACACTAAATTGTGATGACTTTACAATTATGAATACTTCTTATTTCTTATTTTATGTGTAGTAAGTCTGCCTATCAGTATTCAAAGAACTGTAAGAGCAGAAAGGCATATTTTTCCAGGCTTACTTGAGAGCCCAGAAATTATTTTAATTTCTTAATAAATTAAGAATTTATTCAGTCACTATCATAAAATGATCATAAACTCAAGTTTCTTAATTTTTATATTCACTTTTTTATATTCAGTTTTAAAAATATGTTTTCATATGCAAATTGTATTTCATAATGATAATACCAAAATTAAGACTTCAATTATGTTCATATAGCCTGTGCTTTGAATATCAGTGAATAGGTTATATATATGAGTTATGTAATTCATCCCGTGATGATGGCCGTAAGTCATTTCTAATGAACTTTTATTTTTTTGTAGCCAAAGTAGTGTTAGTTACGGATTTATGTCTGTAAACCCATTTTATGTTACTGAAATGTCTAAATCGATGCTAAAAATCAATCACTGACACTTACTGAAAGAAAAATTTAGAAAAAAATATAAAATCTTTTTGGAGGGATTTTTCTGCATTGACTGGATTTATTAAGAAATCTTAAAATTTTAAGTATGGTAAATTTTGGACTGAAGATAACTTCTAGGAGTAAGTGTGGAGATTATTTGTTTGAAAATGCTTTTATAATATAGTCAAGATTTAGAACACCTTTTTTGAAATGTAGATTACTGGTTTAAAGTTCAGATTACCAGCTTTTGAGATTCAGTGATAAATAGGGTATTTTCCAGAACAACAAAAACAATAATAAATATTTCTTATTATTTATCTATAATAAATAATAAAAATATAAATAATATTTATCTATAATTATTTCTTATTATGATTTTTTTCTTCTGGAAAACATCAGATGGGGGATAGGGTTAGTGTTGAATGTAAAGAAGTCTAAATTTTGGGTTGCCAGTATTTTTCTTTCATAAAGTATGTTTATCCTTAGAGACTGACCTTTTTTCCATGTTCACCTCACATAATACATTTGATTTACTTAAGTTCTTAATTGGTTGTTTTGTCTCTGGTGTCATATCTATCTGAAACGATCTTTAACATGGTCTCTAATTATCTTTCTTTTACCAGTTATTTGTCTTAATGCTTAAATCCTTCTGTAACTTAATATAAATTCTGAACGTAGCACAGTATTGAAAGGCACCATCTTCCTGAAGCATCATTGCTTTTAGCACTCTCATTCATAATTGTTTTCTCATTTCTCTGCACAATCACTGTATTAGTATCTGTTTAGTACTTCTTTCAAATTGTTTGATAGTTACTTGCACATACAGTTGCCTTTCTCTATTGTATATTTATGGAAGGTATTGATTATAACAAAATTATTTTTGTATTTGTATAATCCAATGAGTAGCCTACTGCTTTGCACTTAGTATGTAATTTGTAGATATTTGTTAAGTTGAATGGAATTTGTATGTATGGCATCCAGTTGATTAAAATATACTAGTTTTCTTTTCTTTTTTTTTTTTTTTTTTAGAGGAAGTCTAGCTCTTGTCCCTCAGGCTGGGGTGCAATGGTGCGATCTCGGCTCACTGCAACCTCCGCCTCCTGGGTTCAAGCAATTCTCCTGTCTCAGCCTCCTGAGTAGCTGGGATTACAGGCACCTGCCACGATGCCCGGCTAATTTTTGTATTTTAAGTAGCAATGGAGTTTCACCATGTTGACCAGGCTGGTCTTGAACTCCTAACCTCAGGTGATCTGCCCGCCTCGGCCTCCCAAAATGCTGGGATTACAGGTGTGAGCCACCTTACCCGACCAAAATACACTAATTTTCTTATCCTTTGGAATAAATACCAGTTTGTTAAACTACAGAATGAACCATTGTTCTCTAGTACGGCAATGATATTTCTAACTTGAGGAGTAGTTTGAAATGTAATGCTAACGATCACAGTTGGTCCAAATGACCCTGCATTACCAAATTTCCATGTGACTTTGTATTTTGAGTGTAGAAAGATTTGAATTACCGTTAATGACAGACAAATTCATTCAGCTCTGACCATTGTTAAAATACCTTGGTTTTCATTATTATTTGTATTAAGTCAGACTTAATTTGGGAAGAAAGCGAAAAAGAATTCTAATTATCTTAGAAATCTAAGTAATATTACTGTTAAATAATGGTTTTTCTGTTTAAATTAAAGCAACTTCTACAGTGAAATGTCATCACCTTTAGTCTTTCAAAATTAAAAGGACTTAGCATGAACGAAAGTACAGAGACTCGTATAAAAAAAACCTCTATAGGCGGGGTACAGTGGCTCATGCCTGTAGTCCCAGCACTTTTGAGAGGCCAAGGCGGGCAGATCACTTGAGGTCAGGAGTTTGAGACCAGCCTGGCCAACATGGTGAAAACTCATTTCTACCAAAATACACAAAAATTAGGTGGGCGTGGTGGTGTGCACCTGTATTTCCAGCTACTCCGGAGGCTGAGGTGGGAGAATCGCTTGAACCCAGGAGGCAGAGGCTGCAGTGAACCGAGATTCTGCCACTGCACTCCAGCCTGGGTGACAGAGTGAGACCCTGTCTCAATAAACAAAACAAAACAAAACCTCTATATATCTATTTCTCAGATGCAACATTTTCAAGAATTTGCCATGAAGCTTTGTTTTCTTTAAGTATTTGATGACAAGTTTCCGACACTATTCCTACATACTTCAGTATGCATGTCTGAAAAACAAGGATCTTTTCTTACATAACTGGAGTAATTCCTTTATATTATTAGCACTCTCTTTCATAATTGTTTTCTCATTTTTCTGCACAATCACTGTATTAGTATCTGTTTAGTACCTCTTTCAAACTTGTTTGATAGTTATTTGCACATAGAGTTGCCTTTCTCTATTGTATATTTATGGAGGGTATTGATTATAACAAAATTATTTTTGTGTTTGTATAATCCAATGATTATACAAACATTTCAGTTCACATTCAGATTTCTTGTCTCAAAAATACTGTTTTTATAATCGTCCTGTTTGAATAGGATTTAAGTAAGACCTATTATTTTGCTGGTTATATCTCTGGAGTCTCTTTAATTCAGAACTGTTCTTACTCTATTCAAAAAAGATTTTTTGCTCCCATTCTATTTACGTGAAGAAAATGGTCAGTTTTGATGTAAAATGTTCCACATTTTAGATTTTTCTTTTTGGCTTCTATTTAACCCAGTGATTCTCAACCTCTTTCTTCTTCATGATTTTTATTGCTGTTGTTGTTTTTAATTTTCTCTTATAAGGGAACATTTAGCAATGTCTGGAGACATATTTGGTTATTACAGCCTGAAGGAGTGTTGCTAACTGGCATTGTGAATATAGGCCAAGGTTGCTGTCAAACATCCTAAATTACATAAGACAGCCCCAAACAACAAAGAATTATCTGGTCCAAAATGTTAATAGTGCTTTTACATTGAGAAACATTGATTTATCTTATTCCTGTATTTGCCTTACTAATTTCCATGTACTGGAAGTTATTTACATGTCTAAAAGTTCTATTAGATTATTTTTTATTGGGGGGACAAAAATTCTTTATAGGAGGTGCTGTGTATTTTATGTTGCATAACTCGGGGGCATGTTAGGTTTGGTTGTCCCACTTCTAGTAATTAAACAATGGGTTCAGGTAGTTAACAGCCTAATCCCTAAATGTAAAATTTCAAGTCACCTTTCCCAGAGCAGTGTGAAAGTTCAATGCTTTATTATTCCAGCATTGAATTTCCTGGTGGAAAGTATATTTAGCTAGTTAATTGGATAACTGGTCTCTTGGTGCTAGGTATTTAGAAATCTGCTATTTAAATAAAGGTCCTTGTGTCTGGTTTTTTCATCTGTAACAATGAATTGAACCTTGTGATTTCTAAGCCTCTTGCATTTTGATGGTTCTTTATTCATAAACATCATTTCATAAAATATCCAGCTGGTCAAAACAACACATTCAAACCACTTTAAATACAACTTTTTAAAAAGGCCAGTTGTAACTTTGATAGCTTTTTTCCCGCTTAGAGAATACATTTAGTAAGAACATTTCTTTCCTTTGTCTTCTCTCTTCATGGAAGTTATTTATATATTTCATTTAAATATAAAATATTTTCAAATACTTTCTTTAAAATTTTTTAATTTAATTTAATTTTATTTTTGAGACAGAGTCTTGCTCTGTCGCCCAAGCTGGAGTGCAGTGGCTCGACCTCGGCTCACTGCAACCTGCACCTCCCGGGTTTAAGCGATTCTCCTGCCTCAGCCTCCCGAGTAGCTGGGATTATAGGAGTACACAACCATGCCTGGCTAATTTTTGTATTTTTAGTAGAGACAGGGTTTCACCATGTTGGCCAGGCTGGTCTCGAACTCCCAACCTCAGGCAATCCGCCCACCTCGGCCTCCCAAACTCCTGGGATTATAGGCGTGAGCCACCGTGCCCAGTTCAAATACTTATTTGAATTTCTTATTTGGACCACTTTTAATGTTTGTTATGTTCCAGAAGTTGGTTGTGATTCAAAATTTTTTTTTTCTGTAGAATAATATAATAAAAATGCAGTAGGTTTCAGAGGGAAAATTCATTTTAGTTTTTAATCTGAGCTGTCTCAGCTGGGGATCTGGTATAGCAGAGAGGTGTATGCCCATAATTTAATAAAGGAATACTTATTTTTGTATGTTTATAAGATTGCATCTCTTTATGCCAGTCTCTCTTCACTTGTTTTGTAATGTAACACAAGCTCTTTCTAGTTGGAAAAAGAGGAACTGGTATTAAAGAAGGAAATTCTCTTTTTCCTTGCTGAACTTTTATATCTCTTTTTCTTTCTCATTACCTTATGTACTTTCTACCCTGTATTATGGTTCATTTTTACGCATGCTCATTAAAGAAATAAGTTCCTACATAGCAAGGCTGGTATCACACATTTCTTTATCTCCCATAGTATTAAACAGTATTTTTTACACGTAGAATGTTTGCAATAAATGTGTGTGTAATAAGTCAATGAAAATAGCATTTTATATCACCTGCTACCTAATGTAAGATTCTGTATCTCCAAGATCTATAATATATACCTTTAGATGTATTTATTGTGATTACCTTGTTCTTCTCCAAATACACTAGAGCCTTTTAGAATCTGAAAGGGAAGAATCCCAAAATCATCTGGTAAATTTCACCTTCTTTATAGATTCTTATTTATTCAGTAGTCACCTGAATCCTGACAGTGAGTTAGACACACTTCTAATTGCTGGGTGTACACGACTAAACCAAAAAAGTGTTTGTTTTTACAGAGCTTAGAAAGACAATATGTATAATATTCACGTGTGATAAATCTATGAAAAAAATTAGGCAGAATTGAAGGTCTAAAGTTATAGATGGCTAAGAGAGAGACTTGGTTAGGTCACACAGGTAGCAACTAAATCTATTCTGGTACCTAGGCCTTCATATTTTAGCAGTGTCCTTGAAAGTAGTTCCTTCATTAATCATAAATGAGGAATGGGGAGGAAATAATAAATATTCATTCCTGTTCTTTTCTGTCATTTTGATAGCCCCTCCCTTTTCTAAAGCTCTCTATAAGAATTTCATAGTCATTTGAATTTACAGTTTTTTAAGTTACCAAGTTTTGCATATAGGGAGAACAGTGGGCCTAAGAATAACATAAGAACTTTTGTGGAGAAGCTTAACGTCAGTAAGAAAGTAAATGTTTCTGTATTTAGTATATCTCATCAAGAGATGGAAATGCAGTTTTCCTAGTGAGTTTTCACCAGGCTAGTTAGGATATCTGTGGCATAGGGGACTTTGTGTAAGACAGTCTCTTCTGCTTGAAATTTGATATCTTCTGTGATTCAACTTCTAACCTGTCTTTTCAAACCTACAGTAAAACCCAGTGTTCTATCACATAGAAATTTTATACCTGCCAGTCCATGTTCCTTCTTTCTCTCCTTTTATACAAATCAATTTTTTTGTTCAAAATCCTTTTATTTTTTATGCATACAGTGTCTCCTTTGAACATCTTTAGCACCTCTGTTCTCTACCTTCGATTAATCAGTTAACTATAGACTGCTCTTTGAGGTCTTTTACTTTCTAAAATACTCATTTAAAATACTGTATTATGGTATTTCATCTATTCATTTTACCTGTTCAATTTCATACATTTGTTTATTTGCTTTTATGTTTTCTTATTAAATTTAAATAATTGTAATATTTTAATGAATTTCAGATATTAGAAAATTTCATTAGGAAACAGCCTTTTCTTTAGAAAGATTCATCTTCTGGACCTTTGTTTGACAATAAGAAAACATATTTTTTACTGCTATAATTTTGAATCACACTTTGCCATGCCCAAAAATTTGCTTCCTAAAGTATAATACTTCAGTCAGCCTATAAAATTCTTCTTTTCTCATACTTCTGCTACTACCTTTAAAGATAACTTAAAATTAGCCAGACCTGGTAGTGCATGCCTATAATCCCGTCGTTTGGGAGGCCAAAGTGGCAGTATCACTTCAGCCCAGGAGTTCCATACCCTGTTGCTACAAAAATAAAAAAAAATCAGTAAGGAGTGGTGTGTGCCTGTAATCCCCACTACTTGGGAGGCTGAGGCAGGAGGATTACTTAATCCCAGGAGTTTGAGGCCAGCTTGGGCAACATAGCAAGACCATCCATGTCTCTTTAAAAAAGAATATATATATACACATATATGCACAAACATATATATAATTTTAAAATATATATAATTTTTTAAAATTATTTTTGTATTTCTTATCTCCCTGCCATAAGGAGTTATTGATTAAAGTTAATGTAGTACAAAATTTTATGAAATTTAAAAAATATTTACAGTGTTTTTAGAATGTTGTGTTTATTTGTGTATAAAATATTTGAAATCTCAAATGTTATTCCATGTTAAACTGCTTTAGTTTAATGGAACTTTGTAGATAAACTTACATTATTTCTTCCCAGATTTAACATTTAGTATTAAATGTGTTGATTAATTATAGTAGTATTCTTGGTTACTTGCTAGTTGACTTTTCAAGATGGAACAATATCATTTCTGAGGTTATGATGGTTAAGGATTTATTCCTTAAGTTGTCTTTTTTATTACCTCCTGGATAGTAGGCATGAGCATGATTGTATTCCAGCTTATCAGTTATTTTTACATCTATTGTAGTTATTGCAGTGTTAGTAGTACCTTAGATTTGTGAAATAAACTAACTCTGATGATATTAAATAGTGATATTTTATATAATAATTATCAATTTATATCAGTAAGCAGAAAAGAGTATGTTTTAGTACCTATTTGTAAGTAGCACTGTGATAGGGAATATCAAAACAAAACTTTACTCCTGTCTTAGGAGTTTGTTATTTTCTAATTCTTTAAATTTCTTTAATTGAATCTGCTATACTTACATCAGTGTTTCTTAACATAGTAAATAGACACCTCAGGGCCCAGAGACCATTTCAAGGTGTCCATGAGGTCAAAACTATTTTTATCATAATATTGAGATGTTACTTGACTTTTTTACTATGTTGACATTTACAATGATGGTGCAAAAATAGTGATGGGTAGAACTTCTGGACCCGAAGGCCATGGAAACGAACTGTATTGATATGATTGTATTCTTCACTGCCACGCGCTTGAAGTTAAAAAAAAAATGCTAGTTTAACTTTAAGAATGTTCTTGAAGCGATAAAATTAATTTTATGAAAACTCCCCTTTTGAACGCATGTTCTTTGAATATTACTGTGTGTAACAAAATGGGAAGTACACATAAAACACTTTTGCTGCATACAAAAAGTATAGTGTTTGTCTGGAGGAAAAATAACTGCTGTGTTTTGAGATGTGAGCTGAGTTAGCCTTTTACCCCCATGAAATGCCATTTTTATGGTAAAGTACAAATGAAAAACTACAGTTGTCAAACTTGGATATTTGGCAAATACTCCTAATCATGTTTTAAGTGAGTCTGTCACTTTAAGGAAAACAACAATACTTGTTGCCGATGATAGTTAAGCTTTCAAGCACAAATTAGAATTTTGAAACTTGTTTGCCTAGGCTTGACAGCTTTCCAGTACTTAAAGACTTTTTGGATGAAATCAGTGGTGAGATTAATGTATGTGATTTTTTGATACTGATATTTGTTACTTAATTTCCAATATGGTAAATATCAAGAAATAAAGAGTTTATATAAAGTCCTTGGGAGTTCAGTACTTCATTGAGTCCTGAAAGCAAAACATTTAAAAACTGCTGATTTAGTTAGGTATTCTTTTCACAGTTAGAGTTTTCACAACCTAAGCATCACACTCAACCCTACATATAACTAATAAGCAAATTAAACTAGAAAAGAATATTAGAAAAGAAAATTAGGCTGCATATGAGTAAGAAAGTTTTGAATTCTTCCACAAATATAATTTTCTTCTTTTGTTAATCAACTGGCTTAGATGTCATGTTGAACTTTTTGGGGTTGCATTGTGTTTACCATTTTTAATTATGTTAACATATTTTTTCCCTCCCCTGCTTTCTTTTTATTTCTCTCCCCTCTTTTCCTTTCACTGTTCATTTCTCCCTTCCTCCCTCTTTTTGCAATTGTTTTATAGGTGGAGTCTTTCATTTTGGATCAGGATGATTTGGAAAATCCAATGCTGGAAACAGCTTCCAAGTTGCTCTTATCAGGTACTGCTGATGGTGCAGACCTCAGGACAGTAGATCCAGAAACACAGGCTAGACTGGAAGCTTTACTAGAAGCTGCAGGTATGTACTCTACATAGTAATAAGTCTACCTTATTATGTAAAGTTGCACATCAATCTAATAAAAGCTCTTGTTGTAGAATGATAATGGGTATTTAGAATGATACTATTAATAAAGGTTAATTGATTACTTTCTACTGAATTACGTGGAGCATTTTACTAAAGCATATTGTAATTTTCATTACCAGAGTAAAATCCACGTGCTGCAGTTGACCTTATAGAGAGAGATTTCTTTTTCAGTTGAGTTTGATTATTCATGAATTATGTATTTGTGAATTTGCCTACCTGCAAAAATGCATTTTAACTTCAAAATCAGTACTAGTAGTCTTTCATAGGCATGTGTAAAGCGGTGAAACATTTCAATCACCCTACGTACATGCTTCCAGCAGAAGTTGAACAAAGTCATGCTCTACATTCTTGTTTCAACTCTCCTGCCATAAATAAGTGTCCTTTTGTGGCCTATTTAATGCCAGGTTTTACACATTTTTGTGATTTTTGTTGATGTTAATTTTTTAATTTTTTATTTTTGTGGGTACATAGTAGGTGTAAGTATTTGTAGGATACATGAGATATTTTGATACAGGCATGCAATACATAATAATCACATCAGGGTAAATGGGCTATCCATCACCTCAAGCATTTATCCTTTGTGTTACAAACAACCCAGTTATATTATTTTAGTTATATTTAAATGTACAATTAAATTATTTTTGACCATAGCCACTCTGTTGTGCTAGCACATACTAGGTCTTATTCATTTTTTCTAACTATTTTTTTTTTTTTTTTGGTACTCATTAACCATCCCCACTTCCCCACCCGCACTGCCCCAACTACCCTCCCCAGCCTCTGGTAATCATCCTTCTACTCTATCTTGGCTATTGTGCATAGTGCTGCAATTAACATGGGAATGCAGATACCTCTTCAATGTACTGATTTCCTTTCTTTTGGGTGTACACCTAAGAGTGGGATTGCTGGATCATATGGTAGCTCTATTTTTACTTTTGGGAGGGACCTCCAAACTGTTCTCCATATGGTTGTATTAATTTACATTCTCACCAATAGTGTATGAGGATTCCCTTTGTCCACATCCTCTCCAGCATTTATCATTGCCTGTCTTTTGGCTAAGTCATTTTAACTGGTATGAAATGATATCTCATTGTAGTTTTGATTTGCATTTTTCTGATGATCAGTGATGTTGATACCTTTTCATATGTGTATTTGCCATTTATATGTCGTCTTTTGAGAAATGTCTGTTCAAATCTTTGGCCCATTTTTGGATCAGATTATTAGATTTTTTTTATCCTATGGTTTGAGCTCCTTATGTATTCTGATTATTAATTCATTGTTAGCTGGGTAGTTTGCAAATATTTTCTCCCATTCTGTGGTTGTCACTTCAGTTTGTTGATTTTTTTTTCTTTTTTTCTTTTTTTTTTTTTTTGCTGTTCAGTAGCTTTTTAACTTTATGTGATCCCACTTGTCCTTATTTGCTTTAGGAACCCATTCTTTTATGGTATATTACTCAAGAAATCTTTGTCCACTCTAATGTCCTGGGGAGTTTCTCCAATGTTTCCTTTTAGTAGTTTCATAGTAGAGGTCTTAGGTTTAAGTCTTGAATCCATTTTGATTCTATTTTTGTATATGGTGAAAGATCGGGGTCTAGTTTCATTCTTCTGAATATGGATATCCAGCTTTCCCAGCACCATTTATGGAAGAGACTGTTCTTTCCCCACTGTATGTTCTTGGCAACTTTGTCAAAAATGAGTTCGCTATACATGTATGGATTTATTCCTGGGCTTTCTATTGTATTCTGGTGGTCTGTATGTGTACTTTTATGCAACAATCATGCCATTTTGGTTACTATAACTCTGTAGTGTAATTTGAAATCAGGTAATGTGTTTCTAGTCTTGTTCTTTTTCCTCAGGATACCTTTGACTATTCTGGAACTTTTGAGGTTCCATGTAAATTTAGGATTGTGATATGATTCAGCTCTGTGTCCCCACCCAAATCTTACCTTGAATTGTAATCCCCATTATCCCCATGTGTCAAGAGAGGAACCCAGTGGGAAGTGATTGGATCATGGGGACAGCTTGCCCCATGCTGTTCTTGTAATAGTGAATGAGTTCTCACAAGATCTGATTTATAAGGGGCTCTTCTCCTTCTGCCCCTCACACTTCTCTCTCCTGCTGCCATGTGAAGAAGGTCCTTGATCCTTCACGTTCTGCCATGATTGTAAGTTTCCTTAGGCCTCCTAGCCATGTGGAATTGTGAGTCAATTAAACTGCTTTTCTTTATAAATTACCCTGTCTCGGGTATTTATAGCAATGTGAAAACAGACCAATATAGCTTGCTTTTTCTATTTTTGTAAAGAATGTCATTAGTATTTTGATAGGAATTGCATTGAATCTGTAAGTTGCTTTGGGTAGTATGTACATTTTAACAGTATTGATTCTCCCAACCCATGAACATGGAATATTTTCCCATTTTTTTTGTGTGTCCTCTTCAATTTTTTGCATCAGTGTTTTATAGTTTCCATTGTAGAGATCTTTCATTTCTTTAAGTTCCTTCCTAGGTATTTTATTTTATTTGTAGCTATTTTAATGGCATTACTTTCTTGATTTGTTTTTCAGATTGTTGGTTCTTGGCATATAGACATGGTACTGAGTTTTGTATGTTGATTTGTTCCCGGCAACTTTACTGAATTTATCAGTTTTAATTTTTTTTGGTGAAGTCTTTAGGTTTTTCCAGATACAAGATTATATTATCTGCAAGCAAGGATAATTTGACTTCTTCTTTATCAGTTTGGTTGTCTGTTTCTTTCTCTTGTCTGATTGCTCTGGCTAGGACTTGCAGTACTGTGTTGAATAGAAGTAGTGAAAGTGGGCATCCTTATCTTGTTCCAGTTCTCGGGGGGATGCTTTCAACTTTTTCCCATTTAATATAATGTTGGCTGTTGGTTTGTCATAGATGGCTTTTATTACCTTGAGATATGTCCCTTCTATGCCAATTTTGCTAAAGGTTTTAATCATAAAGGGATGGCTGGATTTCATCAAATGCCTTTTCTGCATCATTGAGATGATCATATGATTTTTGTTTTTAATTCCTTTTATATGATGTATCACATTTATTGACTTGCATGTATTAAACCATCCCTACATTCCTTGGTATACCCATTTGATTAAGATATATTATCTTTTTGCTATGCTGTTGGATTCTGTTAGCTAGTATTTTGTTGAGGATTTGTGCATCTATGTTCATCAGGGATCTGTAGTTTTCTTCCTTCCTTCCTTCTCCCCTCTCCTCCCCTTCCTTCCCTCTCTTTTCCCTCTCTCCTTCCCTCCCCTCCCCTCCTTTCCTTTCTTGGTTTCAGTGTTACGGTGATACTGACTTCGTAGAATGATTTAGGGAGGATTCCCATTTACCCTGTGGGTTCTGCTGAAGAAAGTTTGTGCCCAGTTGAAATTATTATAAAATTCAGTTGGAAGCTTTTTTCACCCTTTGACCCCTCCCTAATTCTGCTTGCTGCCTTCCCTGAGGGCCTCTATCAGATGCAGTCAGGGATGGCTTCCCTGGGCTCAAGTTGGAGACTGGGTGTGCTTGCAAGGCTCTTCCCGCTGCTGCTTCTACCTTTATATTTCATGTGGCTTCTTATATTCATTTTTGTTATAGGTGAGGTTAAATCCTTCTCCCGTGATCTGGATTTTCAGATTCCCCAGTGGACATGTGTGTTTGGAGATACATACTCCCTCTCATACTTTGGGAACTCAGTTATTTTACTGTCTCACAGAATTTGCAGCGATGTGCCACTTCTTTCAGAGAATCTGTGAATTCTTTTGGTTTTCCTGGTAATGTTCCTGCTGTGGTTCTTACAGCCAGAGTTTGTGGTGTGAGTCTCCACATGCTATTCTGCCCATCCAAGTGAGAGCTGCATATTACCCTGTTTCCTCTTCTCTCTGCCATCTTTCTTTCTAAGTCCAATGTTTCTTTGTTGATTTTCTCTGTGGAAGATCTGTCCAATGCTGAAAGTGGAGTGTTAAAGTCTACAGCTATTTTTATATTGGGGTTCTATCTTTCCCTTTAGCTCTAGTATTTGCTTTATATAGCTTGGTGTCCCAGTGTTAGGTGCATATGTATTTAAAATTGTTATATCCTCTTGCTTAATTGACCCCTTTGTCATTATGTAATGATCTTTGTCTCTTATATTTTTGTGTTGAAATCTATTTTGTGCAATCTAAGTATAGCTACTCTTGCTCTTTTTTTGGTTTCCAGTGGCCTGGAATTTCTTTTTCAATCCCTTTATTTTCACTCTGTGTGTATCTTTATAGGTAAAGTGTGTTTTTTGTAGGCAACAGGTCATTGGGTCTTGTTTTTTATTCATTCAGCCTCTGCATATTTTTTAATGGTAGTCTTTTAAGTCCATTTATGTTTAGTGTTGTTATTGACAAGTGAAGACTTACTCCTGTCATTTTGTTATTTGTTTTCAAGTTGTTTTGTAGTGTTATATTCCTTCTTCCTGCCTTTTAGTGAAAGTGATTTTCTCTGGTGATATGCTTTAATTTCTTGCTTTTTATTTTTTGTATCCATTGTATGTTTTTTGATTTGAGGTTACCATGAGGCTTGCAAATACTATCTTATAACCAATTATTTTAAGCTGATAACAGCCTAACACCACTTCCATAAACAAATTTAACAAGCTAAAAGAAAACCAATGATTCTACACCTTAAGTTTGTCCCCTTACTTTTTAACTTTTTGTCATTTCTATTTATATCTTACTGTGCTGCATATGTCTTGAAAAGTTGTTGTAGTTATTATTTTTGATTGATTAATCTTTTAGTGCTTCTACTTAAGGTAAGAGTTAACATACCACAGTTACAGTGTTATAATATTCTGTGTACTTAATATCACCAGTCAGTTTTGTACCTTCAGATGATTTATTTTTGCTCATTAACATTCTTTTCTTTCTGATTGAAGAAATCTCTTTAGTGTTTCTTGTAGGACAGAAGTGTCAGTGATGAAATCTCTTAACTTTTGTTTGGGAAAGTCCCTCTTTCTCCTTCATGTTAAAGGGATATATTTGCCAGATGTACTATTATAGGATAAAATTTTTTTGCCTTCAACATTTTATGTCATGCCACTGTCTCCTGGGCTATAAGGTTTCCACTGAAAAGTCTGCTGCTAGATGTATTGGAGCCCCATTGTATGTTATTTGTGTCTTTTTCTCTTGCTGCTTTTAGGATCCTTACCTCCTTGACCTTTGGAAATTTGATTATTAAGTGCCTTGGGGTAGTCGTCTTTGGGTTAAATCTGCTTAGTGTTCTGTAGCCTTCTTGTACTTAAATTTTGGTATCGTTCTCTAGGTTTGGGAAGTTCTCTGTTACTATACCTTTACCCTATAAACTTTCTACCCCATCTCTTTCTTTACCTCCTCTTTAAGTCCAATAACTTTTAGATTTGCCATTTTGAGACTGTTTTCTGTATCTTGTAGGCATGCTTCTTTCTTTTTTATTCTTTTTTTTTGTCTGCTTTGGCTGTGTATTTTCAAATAGACTGTCTGTAAGCTCACTAATTCTTCTGCTTGATCAATTCTGCTATTAAGAGACTCTGATGCATTCTTCACTGTGTCTGTTACATTTTTCAGCTCCAATATTGCTGTTTGATTCTTTTCAGTTATTTCAATCTCTGTGTTAAATTTATCTGATAGAATTCTGATTTCCTTCTCTGTGTTATCTTTTTTTTCTTTGAGTGTCCTTAATACTATTTTGGTTTTTCTTTCTGAAAGGTCACATATCTCTGTTTCTCCAGAATTGGTCCCTGGTGCCTTATATAGTTCATTTGGTGAGGTCATGTTTTCCTTGATGGTCGTGATCCTCGTAGATGTTTGTTGGTGTCTGGGCACTGAAGAATTAGGTATTTATTATAGTCTTCACAGTCTGTGCTTGTTTGTACCTGTCCTTCTTTGGAAGGCTTTCTAAGTATTCGAAGCGACTTGGGTATTGTGATCTAAGCCATGTCTGCATTGGGGAGCACCCCAATCCCAGTATTGCTATGATTTTTACGGATTCATAGAGGTACCACCTTGGTGGTTTTATGTAAGATCTAGAAGAATTATCTGGATTACCAAGTAGAGACTATTGTTCTCTTTCTTTCTCCCAAACAAATGGAGTCTCTCTCTCTCTCTCTCTCTCTCTCTCTCTCTCTACTGAGCCACCTGGAGCTGGGGTTGGGGTGACACAAGTACCCCTGGGGCCCCCACCACTGGGACTGTGCTAGGTGAGACTTGAAGCCAGCAGAGCACTGGGTCTCATTCAATGCCCGTTGTGACCGCTACCTGGCTACCACCTATGTTTGCTGAAGGCCCTAGGGCTCTACAGTCAGCAGGTGGCGAAGCCAGCCAGACTTGTTTTTTTCCCCTTCAGGATGGCAAGTTCCCCTAGGCCCTAAGCTAGTCCAGAGATGCCATCTGGAAGCCAGAGACTGAGGTCAAAAACCTTAGAAATCTATCTGATATTCTATTGTACTATGTCTTAGCTGGCACTCAAACCACGATATACAGTCCTTCCCACTCTTCCTCTTTCCACAGGTAAGGAGTCTGAGTCCATGGCCACCACCACCAGAGGCCCACAGGGAGTACTGCCAGGCTACCGCCAATGTGCAGTTAAGGCCCAAGGGTTCTTCAGTCAGCTTGTGATGAAAGCTGCCAGGCCTGAGACTCACCCTTCAGAACAGTGGGCCCCCTCTCTACCAGGACAGCTCCAGAAATGTCGTCTAAGTGCCAAGCCTTGGAATAGGAGACCCCAAGAGTCCGCTTTCTACTCAGCACCCCCGCCGCACCCCAACTGTGCTCTCACTGTTGCCACCATAGCTGGGAATGTGCTGGTTTTCACATGAAGCTGGCACATCCCAGTCTCAACCTAGGCAGGTGGCATACTACTTGGGTGTCACTGCTGGTTCTTCAGGGCCCAAGGGCTCTTTAGTCAGTAGGTGATGGATCCTTCCAGGGATGGATTCTTTTCTTCAAGGGAGCAGGTTCCCTTCTGGCACAGGTTGTGTGTAGAAAGGTTGTCCAGGAGCTAGGGCCTGGAATGGAGGCCTCACGAATCTGACTGGTGCCCTATCCTACTCTGGCTAAGTTTGTATCCAAGATGCAAGACCAAGTTGTCTCTGCTCTTTTCTGTCAAGCAGAAGGAAGGGGTCTCTTTTGGAGCCTTAAGCTGTGCTGCCTGAGGTTGGGAGAGGGGTGACTCAAGCACTCCCTTAGCCGCCCAAGTGGTGGCTCAGGAAGTTACCTGCTCCCCTTCCCCCATCCAGTGACTCCAAGTCCATCTTGGCACTAGGACTTGCCTAGGAATTGCAGTCCTGTGGCTTAGACTGCCCCTCAACTTCACTTAGGGCCCCAGAGCACTACAGCCCGTGGTGACAGGGCTTGCTGGAAGTCAAACTTGGACTGCTGGGATGGACAATTCCCTTGTGACTAGGGCTGGTCCAAATGCTCCCTCCACGAGCAGGCCTCAACTGAGTTCAGCCTGTTTCTGCTCTCCGCTGTGACAGGGCAGCACTGAGTTCAATGCAAAGGCTCACAGTTGCTGTACTCTCCCTCTTACAGTTGCACAGTTCTTTGCACCATGTGGGGAGCTGCTAGTGGATTAGGGAGGGGTGTCATTGGCAATTCAAAAGTGTCTTTTCTACCCTCTTTAATGCCTATTTCAGCAATATGAAGTCAAAACCAGGCGCTGTGTGTGCTCACCTGATTTTGGGTTCGTATGAAGATGCTCACTTTGTGTAGATAGTTGCCAAACTTGGGGAGGGGTGGGGAGATCACTAGAGCCCCCTATTCAGCCATCTTACTCCATCTATCTTGGTGGCGAAGCCAGCCAGACTTGTTTTTTCCCCTTCAGGGTGGCAAGTTCCCCTAGGCCCTGAGCTGTCCAGAGATACCATCTGGGAGCCAGGGACTGAGGTCAAAAACCATTCGAAATCTGTCTGATATTATATTGTACTGTGTCTTAGCTAGCACTCAAACCATGATGTACAGTCTCTCCCACTCACTGTTTAAAATGGCACCCAAGCAGAGTGCTGTCTAGTGTTCTTAAGTGGAAAAAATATGTTTTAGGTTCAGGCATGAGTTTTACTGCTGTTGGCTGTGAGTTAAATGTTAATGAATCAACAACATATATTAAATAAGTTATATTTTACACCATGGAATGCCATGCAGCCATAAAAAAGAATAAAATCATGTCCTTTGCAGTAACATGGATGCAGCTGGAGCCCATTATCCTAAGTGAATTAATGCAGGAACAAAAAACCAAATGCCACGTTCTTTCTTATAAGTGGCAGCTGAACATTGAGTACACATAGACACTAAGAAGGGAACAGTAGACACCAGGGCCTACTTGAGAATGGGAGGAAGGTGAGAATTGAAAAGTTCCTTATCGGATTCTATGCTCATTACCTCAGTGATGAAATAATCTGTACCCTGAACCCCCACAACATGCAATTTACCCACATAACCATCTTGCATGTATACTTGCTGTACCTAAAATAAAAGTTGGAAGGACACACACAAAAAAGGTACATTTAAACAGAAACACACATAAAACAGGGTTATGTGCATTAATGACAATGCTGTGGCCAGGGGCTGCCTAATGCTGTATTTCTCCCAGGAGCAGTTGTTGAGTATAGTATTTGCTAATTCCGTGTTTCTAGCAACTTAACATAACTACTATGAATAACTGAATAATGAGAATTGACGATATATAATTTTCCCCACTTGTTTGTTAGAGACTGTAGGCTGAAACTTTCTCATGTGAATCATCGTGGTATTTTTGTGAAGTGGATCATTATGTTATCCCCATAGGAACAATGTTTTAATTAGGGAGTATACACACACACACACACACACACAGATTTAGCGCTATATATCATATCTTAAATATAAGGAGGTGATAATGAAATATCTATAATCATTTTAAAGACATACATTTTCTTAGGTTTTGTAAAGTAGACATAAATACACTATGAACACTAATTGTTCATGGTTTAAGAACCCCAGTGCACTACCTATTATACATGCAATGTATGTAAACTGCTACTTTATTATTGCGTAAAAATATTATTGTTTCAGTAAACATCTTGTAATACAGTATTTAAATATTTGAAGGACTCATGGTTAAACTTGATTTCCATCCAAGGTAAAATTCTAGAATGGATTATTAAAAGGATCTTAACCAAATAGACTTGAAAACATAATAAGGGCATGTGCACAGTCCTGTCTTGGAGTATAGAAAACTATTTGTACAGAAGAGTAGAGACCTAATTTAGCATTTTCCAGCAATTTGACATTGCTCTAGAAGTTTATGAGAGAGAAATGCGGATTATGAAATTATTTAAAAATATGCCTCAGAGGAGCAGGGAATGTTTCTCCTGAAGACAAGAAGACTTAGGTTAAATAAAGTGTTCTTCAAATGCTTAAAAGACTGTCATATAGATTTGTTTTCTGTGGCCCCAAGAGGCACAACAAGATTCAAAGATGTTACATGGAAGTAGATTTTACATAAAAGCTGATTTTTGGAGATAAGGTACCTTTTCATATAATGCAAATAGTTGCTTCGTTTTTCTAAGTTGTGTAATTATTTCTATTTTTTATATTTTCTTTATGGTAGCTAACAAGCTAGCATTACCCCTACTTCCCTTCCTTTCTTTCTCCACCTCTTTCACTTTTCGTCTCCCTCACTCCTTTATTTCCTTCCCTGTTTAAATGGAAATTTCCACATACAAATCTAAGAGAAGAGCGTAATGAAACCTCTGTATGTTTATCCATCATCCGGCTTCAGCAGTCTTCAGTGTACAGGCAGTCTTTTTTCATATCTGCCTATTATCACCTTGCTGACATCTCCACCTATGTTAATTTAAAGCAAATCTAAGTACCATACCATTTCATATATAAATATTTTAGTATGTATCTGTAAATTAAGAGTGTTTAAAAAGAAATATAGCCATAATACTATTTCAGATTTAAAGGAAAAAAAAGGAATTCCTTAATATTGCCAGTATCCTGTCAGTGTTGAGATTTGTTCAATTATTTTCTTTTTACAGTTGTTTTAAATCAGGATCCAAACAAGGTTTACATAGTTTTAATGTTAATTATTTTTCTTAAATATATACACATACTATGTACCCATAAAATTAAAAATTTAAAAAAATTGTCTTAAGTTTAATCATAACAGTTCTCTTTTTTTTTTTTTTTTTCTGTTTATTTGTTGAAGAAATAGTCACTTCTCTCAGTTTATGGATTGTGCCAGTTGTGCTTTTGTGTGTTGTATTTCCTATTTTAGATCCAGATAGTTGATCAGATTCAGATTTATTCTGATTTTGGCAAGAATAGACATTCATAATGCTGTGTATTTCCTTATATATCACATAGGCCCTGTCTGGTTGGTTCTCTTTGTGATGTTGAGATTGAACAAGGTTTAGGTATCCAATATGTTTCTTGAGAAAGGATGCTTGAGAGGTAAAATTTTTTAGACCGTCTGAAAATGCCTTTCTTACTATCCTCATACTTGATAGTTTATCTAGGTATAGAGTTCCAGTTTAAAAAATCACTCTCAGGCCTTTAAAGTTACTAAACTTCTGGTGTTGCCACACTTATTTATGACTTAACCCTGTCTCTGTACCATTTGTCCCTGTTCTCCTTCTCCAGAGCTTTATAATTTTGGCATTATAAAATTTCAGTCTCATTTTCAATACTTTGGTTGGCTTTTCATATTTAAGATTTTCTTCAGATGTCTGGTGATCCTTGGGTTCTGTTTTTAGTCTAGCAATGCCATAAAAAGCTAAATTGGAAAGTCTGGATGCATGTTTTGTTGGTGCATTTTACTATACAGCATGGATTAGTTTTCTATTGCAGCATAACAATTTACCATAAATATAGTGGTGTGAAACAACACCCATTTATTATCTCTTAAATTTCTGTGAGCCAGACATCTGGGGACAGTGTGACTGGATTCTCTTGCTTATGGTCTCAAGGCTGAAATCAGCTATCCTATGTTCCTTATCTGTAGGCTGTGGGTGAACATTTACTTCCAAATTTATTGTTTTTGGTAGCAGGATTTAGTTCCTTGCAATTGTAGAATCAAGATCCTGATTTTTTTATGGGCTGTCATCTCCATAAGGTTGCCCACATTCTTTGACATGTGGCACCCTCCATCTTTAAGTCAGCAGTGACAAGTAGAATCCTTCTTGTGCTTTTAATCTCTGGCTTCCTTATCTCCAACCGCCAAAGAAATGTCTGCCTTTCACAAGCGCATTTGATTGGGTCAGGCCCACCAGGTTAACTTCGCTGTCTTTAAGTCAACCATGCCATGTAATATAACTTAATTTTGGGAGTAAAATTTGTCAAATTCACAGTCCCTAGATTGTAGGATGTGTACGTCAGGGACAGGTAACCTTGGGATCGTTTTATTAGATACACACCTGTCAGTGTTTATCTTCTGAATAATGAACCCAGCTACCATAATTCTGGGAGCTGACAGTGGGAATGGGGCTGAGGCTTTCACTACTTATCATGTAAACTTTCACTTAATGCTTTTATGTAGTACTTCATGTCATCCTCCTGTATACCTGATGTCTCCTAGTCCAGGGCCTTTCTAGTTTGGTTTCTTTAGAGAATAATCACCTAGGTGTTTAGTTTGGCAATGAAGACTCGTGTCTGATTACTCCTCGCAAGTGTTCGGCTGGTCTCCCTTTTTTCTAACCAAAACCTCACCCCTGTATCTGGTACATCTAATACCTGACTCCCGTTGGGCTAGTGGTCTGTTTTTCTTTTGATAGTGGTGTTTCAGTTTATTCTGTTCTACAAGTTAGTTACATCTCTGGTTTACTTTGTCTTTATACATTTTAGCTTATATATTTAGCTTATATACAAATTTTTCCTAGTTTTATCATAGAAGGAGTTTCTTTTGCATTTTAGCCCTCTGAGTAAGTTCTAAGAGGAAGATAATTATGCATTAAATTATCTTAAAATCAGATAATATTTAATAAGTTTAATAGTGTTAGTAATATTATTAATAGTTTTATTATGAAATAATAATATAAATAATATTTTAATGTGTCCTCTATCTGAATTTCTGTGGTTCTGTTGATTAAATGAGAGAATTTGGAAATAATAATCTGGTCATTTTGTTCTTTTTTTTTCTTTTGGAGAGAGTCTCGTTCTGTCTCCCAGGCTGGAGTGCAGTGGCACGATCTTGGCTCACTGCAACCTTCACCTCCTGGGTTCAAGCGATTCTACTGCCTCAGCCTCCCAAGTAGCTGGGACTATAGGCGCACACCACCACGTCCAGCTAATTTTGTGTATTTTTAGTAGAGATGGGGTTTTACCATGTTGCCCAGGCTGGTCTCGAACTCCTGAGCTCAGGAAATCCACCTGCCAAGTAGTAGGATTACAAGCATAAGCCACTGCACCCAGACCTTTTCTGTTTTTTGATCTTCACTTTAATATTCAATAGCTGGAGAAGACCAGAAAAAAATAGAATCACCATAATTCAGGGTAGCTAGAATTAGTTTTTGATTACTGTTAATTAATTTGAAAGATTACCATCTCTGTCTTTGGTTTCTTCCTAGTTATCTTCATTAAAATAGTTATCTTTACTTATGAAGATACAAGAAGTTCATAAAGATTTAAAGTGAGATTTTCTTTTTTTTTTTTTTCTTTTTGAAACAATGGTTAGTTTTTACTGAGCCAGATCTGTCCTCTTGCCTAGTTCCTGTTGCTATCACTGACAAATATTTGTTGTATAGTGATCTTGGATGGCTGAAAAATTGGAGCTAATTCTTTTCATGTGGAAATTCTTCTGTGATCTTGATCTCAATAGTGCCTTCATATATTTAACCAAAAGAAGATCTATTAAATATTGTAGTAGATTCAGAATATAGTATGACTTTTAATATTAGTGACATAAATTATCAGACCAAGACAATTTTTATTCTTTGTACATCTTAATTGTAGCCGATATGAAATTTGACTACTCTGAACATTTTTTATGGCTATAATCATAAAGGCTTCTTGGCAGATTTATTTTTGGTTTTGTGAGATATAACATTTGATATGTTAGTTTTTTTATTAAAGAAAAGCATAAAAATATACCTAAAAGTACTAATCTAAAAATCATTCAGGACAGCAAAAGAAAAAAATATTTTAAAGGCAAAGATGGTTAATAACCACCTGTGTGAGACCTAATTGTTGCTTTTGCAGATATCTCTATAAAGCATGCTTACCCCTAACCTTTTTATTCTAACTTGGTGCTTAATCTAGGCTGCCTACTTTATTATAAAGTGCACTATAAAAGTATACACTTTCAGAACTTTAAACATGAAACTTATGTGATATTATTGAACACCTTTCACTGTTATGTACTTATCTGTGCAGATATGTTTAATACCAAGTGAGTGGTCCTTTTTGTTTTAGTTAACGAGTTTGTTATAAAACCTATAATAGCCTTTCTTTAATGTGCATCGGAATCATATGGGGATCTTTTTTAAAATGCAGGTTTTGGATCAGTACATCATAGGGCCTGAGATTCTGCATTTCTGACAAGCTCCCAAGCGATAGCAGTGCTTCTATTCAGTGGACCACATGTTGGATAGCAGGGTTCTGTAATATCCATCATAACATTAGAGGTAAAGGTTTTTAATCCTAGCTGTTTATCAGAATTGCCTTAGAGCCTTTAAAATATGTAGATGCCAGGCCCTGCTTTCTACTTACTGAATTGGATCCCCAGATGTAGAAAAGCTCAGCATCTATATATTTGAAAAGCACTACAGGGGGCTGGATCACACCTGTAAACCTAGCCCTTTGGGAGGCCGAGGCATGTGGATGACTTAAATCAGGAGTTCAAGACCAACTTGGGCAACATAGTGAGACCGTGTCTCTACCAAAAAGCCAAAACAAAACAAAACATAAAACAATTAGCCAGGCATGATGACCTGTGCCTGGTCCCAGGTGCTCAAGAGGCCAAAGTGGGGGATCACTTGAGCCCGGGGGGTCGAGACTGCAGTGAACCATGATCATGCCACTGTACTTCAGCTTGGGCAACCGAGTGAGACCCTATCTTAAAAAAAAAGCAAAAACAGTACCACAAGTGATGCTGATGGGCAGCTTCTATTAAGCACCACTGAATTAAAATAATAAAGGTTAGGGGTAAGAATGCTTCATGCTTTATAGGGATATCTGAAAGAGCAACAGTTAGGTTTCATGCAGATGGTTACTAACCATCTCTGCTTTTGAATTTTTTTTTTTTTTTTTTTTTTTTTTTTTTTAGTTTTGCAGTTCTGAATGGTTTTCAGATTAGTACTTTCAGATGATTTAAGTATATGTGGTAAGTTGTAGACATAATTCATTTATAGCTTATTTTTATATATAGTCTAGAATGCCTTTTTAGGCCATATTTTGTTCACAGGTGATAGCCTAGTAAACATTCTTAAGCAAAATTGGACATTGGCCCGATGCAGTGGTTTACACCTGTAATTGGGAGCACTTTGGGAGGCTGAGGTGGGAGGATCACTTGAGATTAGGAGATCTAAACTACCCTACACAACATAATGAGACCCTACCTCTACAAGAAAGTTTAAAAATTAGCTGGGTGTCCTCCTGTGGTGGCTCACACCTATAATCTCAGTACTTTGGGATGCTGAGGCAGGAGGATTCCTTATGCCCAGGAGTTCAAGAGCAGCCTTGGCAATGTAGTGGGACCCCGATTCCTCCAAAAAGTAAAATAATTAGCCAAGCATGGTAGTACACACCTGTAGTCCCAGCTACTTGGGAGCCTGAGGCAGGAAGATTTTGAACCCAGGATGCTGAGGCTGCAGTAAACTGTAATCGTGCCATGCACCCAGCCTGGGTAACAGAGCGAGACCCTGTCTAAATAAAAAAAAGAAGAAGAAAGAAAAATTAGCCTAGTGTGGTGGTGTGAGCCTATAGTTCCAGCTACTGGGAGGCTGAGTTGGGCGGATCACTTGAGCCCAAGAGTTCAAGACTGCAGTGAACTATGACCATGCCACTGTACTCCAGCTTGGGTGACAGAATAAGATCCTGTCTCGAAAAAAAATAATATTAATTTAAAAAAATAAAATGTAGACATTTAACAAATCATAGAGATGGTGCTAGCTTCTGGCACTACTGGCGTCAATGAGTCAAAAATAATTTTATCAGGACTCTGTCCCCTTCTCTTTCTGTGTCTCTGTTCTCCTCTATGTTGACTTTATTTTGGGCAGTCTTTTTCTGTATGTGGTGACAAAAGTGGCTAAATAGCTTATGACTCACATCTTACCAATTTAGCAACCTTTGAATATACGTTCTTTCAAAGATATGACAGAGTCTAATTGTCCCATCATAGGCTAAAGGCCCATTTCTGGCACCAGAGGGTCACAGGATCAAGTACCTATGAACCACATGGAATGAATAAGATTATTAGAAAACTGGAGAAGAGTGATTCCTCAAAAGATGCTGGGCAGCCGATATATATGTCTACTCTACCATTTGGAGGTTATTTGTTAACATACACAGTATAGCTTTAAGTAACTTGAATTTTGCTTTGTTTCTCCCTTTTGGGTGTGTCCATATTGGTGTGAAAATAATATAATAGGAATAGGCAAATTGTCCACGGCTGATGGTAAAGCCTTTGCAGATCCTGAAGTACTCCGGAGGTTGACATCGTCTGTTAGTTGTGCGTTGGATGAAGCTGCTGCTGCACTTACCCGTATGAGAGCTGAAAGCACAGCAAATGCAGGGCAGTCGGACAAGTAAGTATATTTTTGCTGCAACCAGTATGAAATCATTTTCTTAAAAATAATAGCAAATAGCTAACATTTACTGAGCATTTATTTTGTGCCTGGCTGGCACTGTGCTAACCACTTGACATATGATGTCTTATTTAGATTCACAAAAACTTTATATGGTATAGATTTTGTTTTTACTCTCATTTTACAGATAAAAAGTTAAAGAGAGGTGAGTAACTTAAGATCAAATAGATAATAAGTGGCAGAGCACCAGTGTCTTTCTGACTGCAAGACTGAGGCCTAGTCAATATGTTATAAAAGACTTTTTGCTTATTTAGAATTTTTTTTTTTTTAATGTGTTGGTGACAAGTAAATGTTTTACAATTAGGCCATTTTCCAGTTCATTTGCTTAGTTCTGAAAATTTTAAATGGTGAGGCTTTTATTTGTTTATTTGCTTTATGAAGTCTTAAAGGAAGTCATAGATCTAGTTCCTGTAACTTGAATGTGAGTCCAGGGTCTTTATTATTTTATATCCTATAATTCCTTGTATACAGATAGCACTTTACAGTTAGTAAGGGCTCAGTAAATATTTTGTGACATGACATTTTAAGCTGTTCTGATGATGTTATACAATAAAAATCACACCATCTCATATATAAACATAATTATGGATGTACATTAAAAAATGGAAGCCAGGCGCGGTGGCTCACGCCTGCAATCTCAACACTTTGGAGGCCGAGACGGGCGGATCACCTGAGGTCAGGAGTTCAAGACCAGCCTGACCAACATGGAGAAACCCCATCTCTATTAAAATACAAAAATTAGCCAGGTGTGGTGGCGCATGCCTGCAATCCCAGCTACTCGGGAGGCTGAGGCGGGAGAATCACTTGAACCTGGGAGGTGGAGGTTGTGGTGAGCCGAGATTGTGCCATTGTACTTTAGCCTGGGCAATGAGAGCAAAATTCCGTCTCAAAAAAAAAAAAAAAAGAGTGACAAGAAAAATGGATAGATACTTCAAGGAAGCAACTAGAAAAGAATCATTAATACATGTTACCATTTTCAACCCTTGGTGGCTTCTTTTTGCCTCCTCTAATAAAATGAAGCCATTTTATTTATTTTAGCAATTGCCTTAAAACAATTGAGAACATCTGAATATTCTGTTATATTTGGGTTTAGAGAGTAAATTATAGCATTTAAGAATTCTCTTTTGTCTAATGGTGTTTTCATACAACATTTTTAAGAGTATAAAAGAGAAGTTATTTAGTATTAACAAGGTCATGAATTAGCTGTTTCTCTTGGCTCTTTATTAGTGTTCATTCATTTAGATTTTTGTGTCTGTATTAACTTGCTTTACCATTCTTCTCGTAGTTTGACTCCCTTCTTTAGTTAACCTCGGTTTCTATTCCATAGTAAATGTTCGGTTTTACTAGCCTAAAATATTATTGGTTATCTCCAAATATTTTTTAATGTGGTGCCTGCTAAGATTGGCAAGAGAGAAAATTAAAAACACCTTGAAGGGTATACTAAAACCAGTTAAAGCAGGAAATAGAATACAAAAATAAAAAGTCACAGATTATTTTGCATTGAAAATACTGGAATTTAACAGAAAAAAATATAACATATTTGTGACAATTATATTTATTCAACAAAGTTTGAGAAAGATGGTAGACTTATGTGCAGTGAGTACTGTGTGTCACATTTTCATATTAGTTAAGGACAGTGCCATGTGCGAGGCTTGATATACCCTTTGCCCACAAGTTCTTAAGTTCAGCTGTTGCTAGAGTAGATCTTCTAAGGTTGTTTTAAAGCTGGTATACACACATGGAAATTGAATGAAAAATTCAAATGATAATGTAGATTAGGGTATATGCATAAAGAAGTGAAAGAGACAGAGACTACTTTAAAAGAGAGAAAAGGTACGCACTTATAGAGGAAATGTCTTACGGGAAGGATTTGTCCTAAACATGCTTAAAAATTATAGAGAGCATTGAGTCTAGGGACTGTCAGTGTCCTGTGAAATGGGAAATCAGAAGAGATGTTTAAAAGACAAATTTATTTAGTGCTGGTTGAGACCTTCACTTTTTGTAAGGGGAAAATACAATTAACATGTAAATAAAATATATAGTATGGCACATAATAAAATAATAACTATGGGAAAAATTTAAAGGAAAGTACTAAGGCAGTGGTTGGGTTGGAGGTTATCTTAGTTCATTTTCTGTTGCTTGTAACAGGATTCCTGAAACTGGGCAAGAAAAGGAATTTATTTCTTACATTTATGGAGGCTGAGAAGTCCATGGTCAAGGGGCTGCAATTGGTGAGAGCCTTCTTGCTGGCAGGGACTCTCTGCAGAGTCCTGAGGCAGCACAGGCCATCACAGGGCAAGTAGGCTAAGTGTGCTAGTTCAGGTTTCTCTTCCTTTTATAAAGCCTACCCAGTCTCACTCCATGATAACTAATTAATTCATTTACCCATTAATCCATTAATTCATGAATGGATTAACCGATTCATGAAGACAAAGCCCCCATGACTCAGGCACCTCTTAAAGGCCCTACCTCTCAGTATTGCCACATTTGGAGTTAAATTTCACATGACTTTTGGAGAGGACAAAATGTAAACCATAGCAGAGGTCATGTTACATTTTGTAATAGCGTGGTCAGGGAAGTCCTCACTTAAAATGATGGCTTTCTAGGAAAGACCTGAAATAGGGAAGGGAGTGAGACATGTCTGAGAGAGGAGCTGTCTTGGCACAGGAAGAGCAAATGCAAATATTTGGAGGTTGGCGCTTATTTAGCATATGTGATGAATAGCAAGAAGACCAATGTGGCCGAAGTGGAAGGAATAAGGGTGAGAGAGTAGGAGATAAAGCCAGAGAAGTAAAAGGGAAGAGGAATACCTGCCACAGGGCAGATCTTATAAGCATTTCGTTCTGAGTAGAGGAATGATGTGTTCTACTTTTCTTTTCTTTTTTTTTTTTTTTTTTGAGACAAAGTCTCGCTCTGTCACCCAAGCTGGAGTGCAGTGGTGCCATCCTGGCTCACTGCTACCTCTGCCTTATGGGTTCAAGCGATTCTCCTGCCTCAGCCTCCTGAGTAGCTGGGACTAGAGGCACACACCGCCATGCCCAGCTAATTTTTTTGTATTTTTAGTAGAGACGGAGTTTCACTGTGTTAGCCAGGATGGTCTCGATCTCCTGACCTCGTGATCTCCCCGCCTCAGCCTCCCAAAGTGCTGGGATTACAGGCATGAGCCACCGCGCCTGGCCACCATGTTCTACTTCTCTTTACAAAAGATCTCTCTGGTTGCCTTGTTGAAAAGAACCTGAAGGACAGCAAGTAGTGTGAAGGCAAGGAGACTGGTTAGGAGGCTTTGCCGTATCTGAGACAAAGATGTTGGTCTTAAATCTGGGTGATGGTAATAACAGAGGTATAGAAAAGTGATTATCTGTCGGTGCCTTTAGTATCTGAAGTGAAAGGGCCATACTTTAAGAGGGTAATAAAAGAATTGAGTTATATTTGAAATAAAAAGAATATTAATAGCCCTGGATTTAGTTTTAGGATTATTTTATACAAAAGTGAGAATCTTTAGAAATGTCTACAATTGGAATTGTTTTGGTAAGTTTATGGGGCATACACTTTTCTCTCAGTTTAATGTTTTGTTACTCCACTTTTTCCACTCTCATTTTGCTTGAGTTCAGCTTTTTCTTTGCCTGGATTTGAAACTTCTCCCAAAATTTGATTGTATGAGTAAATACTTCCAAAACAAAACTAAAAAAGGCTCATCAGTTATTCATTTATTAGTATTACATTCTCCCATCTTTTCTGTCTGATTTCCCTTTACTTGATGGAAGGACTCACATAGATCTTTACAATTAGTAGAAGTTTTGCCCAGTTTTTACTTTTTAATTAAATTTTATAAAAAATTTTCTACTAACAAAACAAAAGAAGCATAATTATGACCTGTTATTTGTGTGTGATTTCTATAAAATTTTATGTTTTAAAATTTTATGTTCTTTCTCCACTTACCAGTAAATTAGACTTTATCCTTCAGTTGCATAACTGAAAACATTTTGGAATATTGATAATTTTAATTCAGTGCCATTGATATGTAGATTGTAAAAAACTCAATGAATTCAATCATCTTTGGCTTTTTGTTATGAATCATACTGAAATAACCATCCTTGTTGAGCACTAATGTTAGCATTAGCCTATTCTCACTCTGCTATAAAGAACTACCTGAGACTGGGATAATTTATAAAGAGAAGAGGTTTAATTGACTCAAAGTTCCACAGGCTGTACAGGAAGCATAGCGGGGAGGTCTCAGAAAACTTACAATCATGGTGGAAGGCAAAGGGGAAGCAAGCATGTCTTACCATGGTGCAGCAGGAGAGAGAAAGAGAGCAAAGATCTTTTAAACAACCACAAATCTCATGAGAACTCACTCATTATCATGAGAACAGCAAGGGGGAAATCCGCTGCCATGATCTAATCACCTCCCACCAGGTCCCTCCCCCAACACTGGTGATTACAATTCAACATGAGATTTGGGTGGGGACATAAAGCCAAACCATATAACTATAGAGATTTGACATAAATATCCAATACTCTGGCTGGGTGTGGTTGTTCACATCTGTAATCCTAATGCTTGAGAGTCTGAAGCAGGAGGATTGCTTGAGGCCAGGAGTTTAAGGCTGCAGTGAGCTGATTGCATCACTGTACCCACTGCTGGGTGACAGAGCAAGACTCTGTTTCTAAACAGCAAAAAACAAAACAACCAAAAACAATATTTATGCTGTGCAATTTTTTAATATTCTTATATTCTGGTATTGTGATATTCTTTCCCTAATAGCCGCAGTTTGGCAGAAGCCTGTTCAGAAGGAGATGTAAATGCTGTGCGAAAGTTACTCATTGAAGGGCGAAGTGTAAATGAACACACAGAGGAAGGGGAGAGCCTCCTTTGTTTAGCTTGTTCTGCTGGATACTATGAGCTTGCACAGGTTCGTATTATCAAAATAAAGCTTGTTGTTTTTTATAAAACTGGCTTGCTTACTAAGGAAATAATAAAATAAATCTTTCCAACCATTTGGATTAATTCAACAAATAGTTAGATAAATTTTGTGTGCTTATAGCTCTTTTACTACGACTAGGTAGACATTATATAAATACATGCATTCAAAATTTTTTGACGGTTATCATTTCTTAATATCTTTTTAAACTATTTTTCTCTCATAAGGTTTTGTTGGCAATGCATGCAAATGTGGAAGATAGGGGAATCAAAGGTGACATTACACCTTTAATGGCTGCTGCTAATGGAGGACATGTCAAAATTGTGAAGTTGCTGCTAGCTCATAAAGCAGATGTTAATGCACAGTCTTCAACAGGTCATGCATATTTCTTTTTCAGTTTTGCTAAGTAGTAACATCATTTGGTAATAGTGGTTTCGCATGAAGGTGATGTTTAGTGCTAATTTTTCAGTTCTCTTATTTCTTAGATGTGCTACATATTCTCATACATCTGTGTATGAATTTTGAAATATATAGAATATATTTTGAATGATATTCTTCCTATTTTGTTTATAAGGGCAATTGGCCTTTTAAGGTTCTTTAAGATAAAAGTAAAACACTGACTGACCCAGTTAGACGGACCACTCTCTTGGAAATTGAAAGGTGTGGGCTGTAGTGCTCAAACCCATGTTTCCAGTTTTTTAGGAGAGAAATGGTAAGATACGGAGAAAAAAAGATTGTGGAACAAAAGGATAGTCCATTGTTTCCTACTGTTACTAAATTGTGGCCCACAGAAAAAGTATTGTGAAAACATTGTGTCCTGAAGAATAGCATAACTTTAGTCTAAAATATATATATATGTATTTTCAAATTTGGTCCTAGATAGATTTGTGTAAAAGTTCTAAAATTTCATGGAAATATTTTGTGCATTTCCTTCATGCAGATTTTTCAAATTTATTAAATGTTTTTTAAGATCATGTTGTGATTTAAAGGGATTTTTAGAAACTCTTATTTTACCCAGAAGGTTGATTTTTCTTGTAATATGGGAAATTTTTATCAGCAGAAAAGTTTTAGAAATTATTGAATTCAATTTCAGATTTAGAAATTTGAATTTGATCAGTTAACTAGTATTTGAAGTTGTAATGAAAACATATATGATTAAAAGGTATAGTATAAGGTATGTATATGATGAATAATTTTAAGTTAGAAACATTGAAATAAAAAAAAACTTGTGAAGCATTTCTCTGATAAACATTAAAACAACTTTTTTCTCATCTTAAGGTAAAACTTAGCTCCAGGGCAGACTTGCCCAGTTCTTTTACAACTCTCCAATCTGGATAAGTGTATATGATTTTCCACATGTATTTGACTTTGGTTTTAAATGGAGAAGGAGAATAGGGAGTTGATTTCAGAAAGATAAAATGCAGTAGGAAAGGAATTTTATATATAGATATATATTTACATATATGTATGTGTAATTTAATATTTATTATGGTTATAGTCTTCCGTTTCCATTTTCTTAATGTAAATTAGCACTTTGATTTATTTTGGTATTTTATGTTAATATATTTTTATTTTTCCTAATTAAAATAGGCAATACAGCACTTACATATGCTTGCGCTGGAGGCTATGTAGATGTTGTAAAGGTGCTCTTGGAATCCGGTGCTAGTATTGAGGACCATAATGAAAATGGTCATACCCCTCTTATGGAAGCTGGAAGTGCTGGACATGTGGAAGTAGCCAGATTGCTGCTAGAAAATGGGGCTGGCATTAATACGCATTCCAATGAATTTAAAGAGAGTGCCCTTACCTTAGCTTGTTACAAAGGTACAGTATAAACCTTTCTTGAAACAAAGTTTTTAAACATGTGAAATTATAATTATTTTATGTGATCTTGTTTTTAAATTAAAAAATAAAACATAATAATAGCATATAGTATGTAATTAAAATGTTAAGTGTTTACAGTGTTTCAGTTTATTTACTATTTAAATTTTTAAAATATAGATTTAACATTATAAATATTGTCACTGAAAAATGAGTATTAATTGATCTAATTTTTATCAGAAACAGTTCTTTTAATATGAACTGTATAATAGCTTTCATGTCGAGAAGATTTTGCTTGGTATGAAGGGGTACATGGTATTTTAAATGATGTCAATGAACCTGAAAATATTGATAGTACAGAAAATGCCCTCCTTTGGCAGGCCAGACAGCTGCCTGGAAAGATGTTTGGTCTGTAGATAATTACTGTTCTATATTCTAGATTGTTAAAACGCAGCCACAGAGCCGAACATTTTTTAGACTCCACATATATGACAGATAAATGGCTGTAAAGTAAGGTGTTTTACTTTTTAAGAAAGTAAATTAAGAAAATCTTTTATTAATAAAGTTTTTTGGGCTGGGCGCGGTGGCTCAAGCCTGTAATCCCAGCACTTTGGGAGGCCGAGACGGGCGGATCACGAGGTCAGGAGATCGAGACCATCCTGGCTAACACAGTGAAACCCCGTCTCTACTAAAAAAAAAATACATAAAACTAGCCGGGCGAGGTGGCGGGCGCCTGTAGTACCAGCTACTCGGGAGGCTAAGGCAGGAGAATGGCGTAAACCCGGGAGGCGGAGCTTGCAGTGAGCTGAGATCCGGCCACTGCCCTCCAGCCTGGGCGACAGAGCGAGACTCCGTCTCAAAAAAGAAAAGAAAGTAAGTTTTTTATTTGAAAAAAAAAAATCATGCAATTTTGTGTTTGTTTAGCCATTCAATTCTATGTTTTATGCCATATATCTATATAGTTGTCCCATATTATTTATATCATAAATTCTTGACCCCTAGGCATCAAGAAAAAGCTTTTGCAAAACCTAGTAAAAAATTTAAGGAGACACTCATTCTCAGTGACTAACCTTTCACTTGCACAAGCTTACATGTGAGTGGCTTCTTAAATTTTGCACCCTGTGCTTTGATTTCCTCACCCTAGTTCTGGCCTTGGTGTTGTTTTTTCTATATAAGAGTAGCCAAGGTTGTGTGATGCCTTTTGGAATAATTTCATTTATAAACATGAAAATAATCCTTATATATTTGGATTAATTGACTAAAATTTAACTTAAATTTGAAAAATATGGTTTATTTATAAAGTGCTTTTGATTATCTCATGTTAATAGATTTTCAGATAGGGAGCACAACTGAGGTCCCTTAGTTCCCTTCCCCAACCCTGTTTACAATTAGGCAGAGGCTGATCTTCATTGGGAGGAGAGGAGGTAAGCCTTGGGGTGGGCTGATTGGGTGGCTCTCTCCCCTTCTCACAAATACTTTTGAACCCAGTACTGGCTGCATTTCACTACTGAGTCCCTGCTGGCCAGAGAGCTTTGAGATGGGGCTGCATGTAACTCCTCTCCCCTCTCCCCTTTGCTTGTAGCCCCACCCTGCTATCCAAAAGGGGCATCTGAGGTTGGGGCTTGCAGGCTTTAATTAGAAGCTGGATAGCGAACTGAGCTGGTGGAGAACATCTCTACTACTTCCAGGTATCCATGGACCCCTTTCCCTTCCTCTCTTTCTGATGAGGTCTCGTATGATGTAGACTGACAAGGAGTTGGGGAAGAGAGGGAAGTCAGGCTGAGACTGAGCACTAATGTGGGTTTTGGGGAGGGGAGAATCACAGAGAGAAAAAGGGATGGTAGGTAGTTGGCAAATACAAGACATGGCAGATACTACACTTACCAAAGTAAATTTTGTGTAACTGTTTACCTGTGACTCCACTATCTGTCCTTCTCCTGCATCCCAGTTGAATAAGAATTGATTGTAGCTGATTCTAAATAAAGCTGGAAAAAATTAAATAATTTTTCTATTGTTTTTTGCATAGAATCTGAAGTCTTTTTTAAATTATAATTTGTCTTCTGCTTTTTAACCACTTATCTTTATCTGAACTGAAGCATATGGTTTATTTGAAACTGCATAAATGTGTGTACATGTTTATGTTATAATTAAATATATAAATATAAATTAAATGGTGTGGTTTGAAGAATATTTTTATACATACAGTTCCCAGTTTATAAGCAGGTTTTTCCTAAAATGTTTTTGAGTTAGGTATTGGAACTTTAAATACATTTTCTCACAGAAATAACTTGACTGATCATTATCTCAGGCTACTAGTTCGTGAAAATTGATTTATTCCATAGCATAAATAAAATAACTATAACATGCCTGGGCTCTTAAAAGGTTGTAGAGGGAACATTTTGGGTGTTGGATTTTAATGGCATCTTTGTTCACCTCTAGCAGGGACTCTAGTAGCAGCAGTTTCTAGGGCAGTAGAGTAAGGGGTAGAACAGCAAGATCACTTGTGTAATTTGTGTTCTACAGTTAAGGGTAGCTTCTAGTTGACTTTATTATGCTTATAAATTTAATGCTGTAAGTTAAATATAACTTTTCAAAGTATTATAATTTTAAAAATTATTTTGGAATAATAAAATATTTTCAAGTAATCTTGTACACTTTTGGTTTAGGACACTTAGAGATGGTGCGATTTCTTTTGGAAGCAGGCGCGGATCAAGAGCATAAAACAGATGAAATGCACACTGCTCTAATGGAGGCTTGCATGGTAAGATTGGTGAAATATGCGAAATATGTTTATATATTAACCAGGGAGAGACAGAGTAGTATACAATGAATGCCTTTTCAATGGGTGCTATGATTCTGTTTGTCAGAACCTTATTGAATCAGTTGTACAACATTAACTTCTATTAAAGTTATTTTCTGAAGCTTTACAATGCTACCTGCATTTTTAGTCTCACATAGCTATACTGGTTTTATATAGTTGTCGTCACCAAAGTGACTCTTATAAAGATTGGCTGAGGATATGAAAAAGAAAAATATGGCCAGGCATGGTAGCTTACGACTGTATCTCAGCATTTTGGGAGACCAAGGTGGGAGGATTGGATTAACAAATTAAAATGGAGGCCAGCAGTTCAAGACCAGCCTGGCCAACATACCAAGACCCCCTGTCTATTTTTAAAAATGTTAAAAAAAAGAAAAAAGGAAATATAATTCAGAGTATGTACATTATTAATAAGCATAACATACCTCAAACCAATAAATAGACTAAACAAAAATTTTAAAGTAGAGCATAATTTGTGTTACATAATTTCCCCTCTCTCACGGTTTTTTCTGAGCTCTAGATTGTCTTTTGAAGAGCTGTGTTTTAGAGTTTGTATTGGGGAATGGCTCATAACAGTACTCTTAAACCTTTGTGTCTTAGTTTATGATTTATGACACAGAAGTGGATCAAAATATTATAGAAAAATTTATGAGGGGAACATGCCAACGGTAGAAAGGGCCCCAAAAGAATCTGAAGTTTCTTGTCTCATCTCCCCTTCAGAGAATAATTATTGAAAGGATGTTAAATTTTATTTACTAGTTTTTAAAATATTAGGTAGCCATTTAAGACTTGAGTTATCTATTGTTTTCCTTATTGCCATCTTAGTGTTTGCTTTAGCAAATTATTTTTTTAACAAATAAAAGTTTTTCTAAGCTTTTGAGTTCTTCATCTGTAAAATGAGGAAAATATCTTTCTCTGAGAGTTGTGAGGATTAAATGAGATAATGGATATAAAACACATTAATAGTATTAACAGCAACAGTTTTAAAAGTTCCCCGTCATAAGGAAATTTATTGCCACTCCTTACTGAGGAAACAGCCTGTGTGTAGTTTAAGAAATTAAAATGGAATAATCTGTAGATCTAGCCAACATGCACTGGGAGTAAATATTATAAGTGAAAGGTATTAGTAGGGGCCAGACATGTGAAAGACTTGCTATAATACTGAGTTTTTAAACTAGGATTTAAAGGAAATGTAGGAGTTCACTATCAAGGAAGAAGATTCAGCACTGAAGAAATAGCAAAGTAATCAAACTAATAAGACATTAGATTCTTCTCTACAAATTGAAAAAGAAAAAAAGTAGTAAGACATTAAAGTTGTGTAGTGTGAAAGCATGGAGGCAAAAATGGGCATGGTATGTTTGAAAGAATATGTCTGGGAGATAACATGTAGATGGAAAAAATTATTGAAGGACAAAAAGAAGGAAAAAGAGGGCCTTGAAGTTGCCAGTAATTAGGAAAGGAGTGGGAAAAAGTGACCAGTAAAGGAGACAGAATATAGAATTTTCTTTTTGTATTCATTTTTGAGACAGGGTCTCACTCTGTTCTCAAGCTGGAGTGCAGTGGCATGATCGTGGCTGACTACAGCCTCAACTTGCTAAGCTCAAATGATCCTTCCTCCTCAGCCTCTCGAGTAGCTGGGACAAGTGCATACCACCACACCTGGATAATTTTTGTGTTTTTTGTAGAAATGGGATCTCACCATTTTGCCCAGGCCTGTCTCAAATTCCTGGGCTCAAGCAATCCTCCTGCCTCAGCCACCCAAAGTCCTGGGATTACAGGCGTGAGCCACCACACCTGGCCCTTTTCTTAATTTCACTGGTACTTGGATGATGAGCAATACAGAAAGTACCATGTACACATTGTATTCACCTAACACAGCATGTATCCTTCTCCCACTTCTCCAAAAAGGGTTGCATTTTTTCCTAACTAATCAAAAGTTTGCTTATCCTTAAAGATTCTTATAAAATTCTTCTTTCCCTCTCTAAACTTTATCCTTTTAGCATTTAAGTTTGTACCATACAGTGTTGATATTATCTGTGGTCTCACTATAGTCTCTTATTTCACATACTTACTGTTTTTTTTTTCTAATGGTAAATAAGCTTCTTGATCGAAGGTATCATGTTTCTACTTATTTTATATTTTCAATCTCTATTTCCCTCTTCTATGTTAACAGAATATAGGCAGTGCATAATAAATACTGATTTACTCAACTGTTAAATGTAGATCTATTCCTATTTGAGTGGAGATAGATAAACTTCATTGTATAGTAATTGAAAAGGCTTCAAGTTTTTCAAGATTTTTTTAATGGTGCTGATTTAATTTTTTAAATTGTATTATGATTAGGATGGCCATGTTGAAGTAGCTAGGTTACTTCTTGACAGCGGTGCCCAAGTGAACATGCCTGCTGATTCATTTGAGTCACCATTAACTTTGGCTGCATGTGGTGGGCATGTGGAACTTGCGGCTTTACTTATTGAAAGAGGAGCTAGCCTGGAAGAGGTCAATGATGAAGGTTATACACCATTGATGGAAGCAGCTCGAGAAGGACATGAAGAAATGGTGGCATTACTTCTGGGTCAAGGTAACCATATCTATCAAGACACTAAAGTATAAATGTGTAAAACCTAAGAGTATAATTGTATAAAATTGAATTTTAGTATTTCAGCTTTCTAGTAGAGTTGCAATGAGCTGTTACACTAACCAGTGATGAAGTATTTACTGTGAAAATGACTCCCATACTGTGTTAAACAAAATCAAAGAAACTTCTTCAATATAGAACTTTCAGAGACATCATGTGCTATATGTGAGTGAAAAACAACTGGTATTGGCAAGACTTGTGAGTTAAATAGGGGAATATAAGAGTCAACATTTCTAAAAGTAATAGATCAAGAGAATGTATTCCTTTGGGGGCAGAATACCTACTAATAAATATTTAATAGATCTAGTGTTTTATAAAACAGTATGGAAACCATGCAGTAAAGACTAACTTGATGAGAGTGCAAGAATGCACTCACATTAGAAGCTGTCAAGGGGCTCAGTACATAAACTTCTCTTTTGGGAAAAGTGAAATAATTACTTCACTATGTTAAGATATCTTCAGTTTGGAAGTAATCTCCCATCTCTGTATTTGTAGCATGACTTTATTTTTCTTTCAGTAGTAAAGTTTTTGTCTGGACAAATTTAAGAGGAATGAAACTTTTAAAAAAACTTTTGTTTTTATTTAGAGGTAATGTTGACTATGATTTTTAAAGCATAGGTTTTGGAGCAGACTTCTTAGATTGAATCACAACTCCACTGCTTGCCAATTTTATAACTTTAGGCAAGTTTCTAACCTTCTGTGCCTCAGTTTTTTCATGTGTAGGGTTATTGTGACAGTTAATACGTATATATAAAGCTCGTAGAACAGTGCTTGTCATATAGTGCCTGTTAAGTGCTAGCTATAGTGATGGTAGTAGTATTGATGATGATAATGTTGTGACCTTGTATAAGTTAAATAACCTCAGTTTCCTTAGCTGTAAAATGGAACTAATAATAGTAATAATAATAATACCTAAACAAGTTGTAAAATGCTTTGATATTGCCTGGGAAATAGTAAGAGCTTATTGAATGTTAAGATTTTTATTATCATCTTCGTCATCATCACTAGTATCTTTATCATTTTTGAATCACTATAATGAGAGGATGTAGCTTATATTTTTTAGTTATTTTATCACCTGACTTGTACCTTCTGGCTGAGTAAATATTACTCCAGCTGTGGTACATCAAATCTGGAAGTGGTTTTAATAGTTTTATTTATTTTTATTTTTAACTGCCTTAGGAGTTAGGAGAGAGGCACTTTCTTATTTATCATAGTAATATAAATGTTCATTTTTGAGATATAGTTTATTAAGACACAATCATGTTTTTCATATCTCTGGAATAAGTTAATGATTTTCTTTAAATAATTGGAATCTTTATTTTAGGAGCAAATATCAATGCACAGACAGAAGAAACTCAAGAAACTGCCTTGACTCTGGCTTGCTGTGGAGGCTTTCTGGAAGTAGCAGACTTTCTAATTAAGGCAGGAGCCGATATAGAACTAGGGTGTTCTACCCCTTTAATGGAAGCTGCTCAAGAGGGTCATTTGGAGTTAGTTAAATACTTACTAGCTGCAGGTAGGCATTTTTGCATTTGGGAGAAGTTTTTTGCGTGATTTATTTAACTAAAAATGTCATGTGCAAATATTTTTATGATGCTATGATACACTGAATGTGTGAGTTTAAGAAAAAGTGTGATATACCTTTGTATGTATTCTGAGCAGTTTACCTTACTGCTGTTTGAAGTATTTGCAGCTTTAATTTCAACCAGTTTTGTTTGTAATTTTTTTAATGCCTACAATATTCCGTGTTTCTAGAAATGAATAAGGTTTTTTTGTTTTTGTTTTTAATGAGTAAGGTTTTAATTTGTTTAACTTGAGGAGATATGACTTATCCAGAAGAAGTTTTTATTTCCGTCATATATTATATGTCTTACGGCTCTTTTAAGTCTATGTATTATTTGTTGACACTACTACAGGAGCTAACGTTCATGCAACAACAGCAACAGGGGATACAGCACTAACATATGCCTGTGAAAATGGTCATACTGATGTAGCAGATGTCTTACTTCAGGCAGGCGCAGATCTGGTAAGCTATTTACTTTTTAAATCTTAATATTTAACAATAAGAAATTAATGTTAAATTATGGAGAGTCTAGACAAAAGGTATTTCTTTACTTTCAGTTTTATGGGGTTTTTTTGTTTTTTTTTTTTTTGCCATTCTTTCTCTCACTTAGTCACATTTTTTTCCCACACTGTTTAGTGTCCATTCTTTTTTTCCTTAATAGGGTTAGTCACTGCATCATCCCTCATTTTCCATAGAAAAAGGAAATTTTTGTGTTACAGATATTAATGCAGATTAATTTTCCCTTAGGTATTTAACTATTTTTAGAAGTTTTTCTGATTTGGTATAAAAAGACAAATGTGGCTTAGAGGAATTTCAGTATTGCTTAGGAAATAAATTATGCCTACAATATTCAGAACATTATTAAATAATAGAAGAGTTTATAAATACTTAATAAATAATCTTTTCCCTTCAGTACTTTATAATTTCAGGAAAAATAATAGGTGACATAAATACTGAGGTTATTATAAAAGATGTTGTAGTGAAAGTGCAGAGTAAAGAAGCTCAAAAGGTAAAGCGGTCATCTGATGTATTATTTTGGGGTGGTTAAAGTTTGGACAGATAGATATGACAGTGTTGTGGCTAAAGAGGTATTTCAATAGGAGAAAATATTATGAGTGAAGCCTGAGGGCTGAGGAAGCATAAAGCAACTGTGTGTGGGTAGAATAGGTGGTCTTCCAGTCTAGCCTGCGGGGTAATAGGAATAAGACATCCAAAGGCCAATTTTAGTTAAAATGTGAGCACCCATATATTTATGGGCCTGAGATTCTAAGATTAATAAGCAACTGTGCTCTTTCCTTCATAGTTTATGACAAATTCATGTGCAGGCAGCAACAAGCCCCCCTTCAGTAATTAGTTTTATAAACTTAATAATTTATAATTTAACCTTTCTTTTGTCGTTTATGAAAAGAAAATGTTGAATTAGATTATTGCTGGGGCCACTTAATGTTAGCACTAAGTCTAACAAGGGAGACATAAGCACACAACTAACTAGAATGGAACATGTATAATAAGTGCTTCAAGCTTGTTAGACTTAGAACTTCTTCAGCGTAAGAACTGTATTCCTGATGTTTGCCGCAATGGCTCTGAAACAGACAGCAATGTAATCTTTAGTACTTGGTTAGTTGATGGCAATTAGAAAAACCTAGGAAATGGCTTAAGGGAAAAATCAGAAATTGTTCATCAGATGTGAAGGTTTTTTTAAAAAAAGAAATTAAAAATGCCATGCAAAAGATACTTTTTCTCAAATCTTTATTTTTTTAAGATTGAAAATTTAAGATTGAAAATTTCACCAGTCGTGTTCTTGATTAGTTATTAATCATAAGTATGCAGTAGAGTTTCCATCCTTTTGGGACCCAGAAAGCTCTTGTAACATCTTAGAGTTGATGGTTTTAGAAATGTTTATCATTTTTATATAAGGGAAACGAGAGAGAATAGGAAGTCTGTAAAGAGATGGTAATGATATACTTACCGAAATTCATAGAGGTGGGATACACATGAGAGGAAGATAACTTGGAGTGGATGAGGATAATGCTCATTATATTGATTGTTCAGAGAAGGCTAGAGTACTATACGTGCATGTTCAAGTACCGCAATTCATTGTGTAGAGATAGGGACAGATTACTCAGATGCATTTAGATGAGGGCATCATGATCACGTGACTATAACTTCAGTTTTAAAATTATTTCCAGTGCTCACTTTGGCAGCATATATACTAAAATTATTTCTATAGAACATGTTTATAATTTGATATTTTTTTTAATTAAAAAATGTATTTCTTAATTTCCTTCAAAGCATTATATTTAAATATTTAGATTCAGAAATCAGTCCAATTATTTTCCTTTTGATTTCCATGAAAAAGAATACTTGTTCACTGGCAATTAAATGATTAAATGTCAATTAAGTCTTTTTTTTTTTTTTTTTTTTTTTTTTTTGAACCAGGAACATGAATCTGAGGGTGGAAGAACTCCCTTAATGAAAGCTGCAAGAGCTGGTCATGTTTGTACTGTTCAGTTCTTAATTAGTAAAGGTAGGTTTGTTTAAAACAGTTGTCTTTTTTTCAAAGGTATCTACGCCTGCCTTCATTTAGAGATTTAAGGATAAGGCTCTTTTGAAGGCAAGAGAGTGTCATATAAGGATGGACGCTACTGACATTTTATGAATGGATAGTTGATAAACATGCTGCCATGCACAGACCAGCTTCAAACTAGAAATAATTGTCATACCAAGTAGCACACTTGTTGAGAAATGTATAAAGGAAAGGGAAATTTCTCTGTGTCAAAACTGAAGATTTAGGTAACAAACTCTGCTGTGTTCATGTAATATAGTATTATCTTGAAACCTGGAATTTTATGATGTTTCTGCCACTAAAAAAGTTTGTGGTAAGTAACATTTCTACCATTTCCCGGTCCTATGTTTCCTTTTTTATAAAATATAGGGAGCTGGTTATAAATATAGTACAAAAAATGTTCACAATTGAAATGTGACAAATATAGCAAATTGCATGAGGATTTTCATTCATGATCAGAAATTTTAGTTTGAATATTAAAGACCTTAATGACCAAATAAAACAAAAGGAAGTATATTATTACTTTCTTTAAATTATTTCTTGCGTGCTTACTATGAAAGTTCTAGTTGAGACAGTTTTTCATTCAGAGTTCATCCTAATCTTAAGTATAAGAGATTACAGATTTTACTTTTGATTCTGCATTGATAAAGGAAAGAGGAAGCCAGGTGTGGTGGCTCACCCTTATAATCTCAGCACTTTGGGACCCCAAGTCAGGAGGATCCTTTGAGTCTTGGAATTCAAGACTGGCCTGGACAACACAGTGAGATTCTGTCTCTACAAAAAATTTAAAAATTAGCCAGGCATGGTGGCTTGCACCTGTAGTGGCAGCTAGTTGGGAGGCTGAGGTAGGAGAAGCACTCGGGCTCAGGAGTTCAAGGTAATAGTGAGCTATGATTGTGCCACTGCACTCCAGCCAAGGTGACAGAGTGAGACCCTGTCTCAAAACACAAAAAGGTGTAGGTCATATACAATTTTAAAAGGCAGTAATATACCATTTTCTTCATATAATAATAGTAAAGAAATCTCAAGTTTATAATTGTTTATAGGTAAAGAAAATTTGAAATAACTTACTGTTGGAATTAAACATTTTGACATGCACTGGTGATATATATTCATAACAGTATTCTCAAGCATAGCATTATATACATAATTGCTGTCCCCTCTCATTGGTTAATTTTAATGAGTTCGATTTCAGTTTCTTTCTGCTGTTTTATTTCCATTTCCCACGTTACTTAACACAGTAATCCAAATTAGGGATAGAGGTCAGGTGCAATGGCTCGTGCCTATAATTTCAGCACTTTGGGAGGCCAAGGCAGGAGGATCACTTGAGCCCAGGAGTTTGAGACCAGCCTAGATAACATGGCAAGACCCCATTTCTACAAAAACAACAAACAAATAAATTAGGGATACCTTCCTATTTGGGAGTAGGGGTGAATTATCTGTTTTCCTTGTCAGGTATTTCCTAATGGGAAGAAAAAGGGTACTGTTCTATTTAGTGTTTGTTCTCTACATATTTCGCCCATAGAGGGCAGTATAGTTTATTTTTATTCAGTCATCTTTTCTACTGAAGAACTTAAAATACAAATAAAACTTCATATTTTACTTTTAATACAGTTATTACATTAGGAGTAATAGGTATTTTGGGTATCTTTTACTGGTACATACTGAAACCTTTTCAAATTATATCATGTTTGTCTGGGATTTATTTACTTTAGAATAATTCAAGATAGGAGAGGAGAATTAATGTAGGATATTTGTGAAATGAGATTGGACATGTGTTTATAATCATTAAAGCTCGGTAATGGGTATGTGGAGCCTCATAATACTATTTTCTCTACTCTTCATGATTTTTAAATTTACCATAATTTTAAAAAAAACCATTTTACTAATATGATTTTCCATGCCTTTTCTGTTTTAGGAGCCAATGTGAATAGAACCACAGCTAACAATGACCATACTGTACTGTCCCTGGCTTGTGCAGGGGGTCATCTGGCAGTGGTGGAACTACTTTTGGCTCATGGGGCAGATCCTACTCACCGTTTGAAAGTATGTAACTCAAATGTTTGCGTGGCATTGTGAATTAATATTTCTCTCTTGGTCGTTATTACAACATATCATGTACAAGTTCCATTCATAATGGCATTCTAAGTGTAAATTTTCTCCTTTTTCACTTAAACGTTCTTTACCAAACCTATGATTTTAATGTGGCTGGGACCTGTTGGCTTTATCTTCCTAAGTGATTCTGTAAACTAACTTATTTTTCTTCACTTTTTTTCCGCTTCCATATTCACTCTTTTAGGATGGCTCAACTATGTTGATAGAAGCTGCAAAAGGTGGCCATACAAGTGTTGTTTGCTATCTCTTGGATTATCCTAATAACTTGCTTTCAGCCCCTCCACCAGATGTCACTCAGTTAACTCCCCCATCCCACGATTTAAATAGGGTAAGCTTTTGAAAATTAAAGCATTTTATGGCATGTCTTCTTTATCCTAACTTTTTCATTTATAATTTCTGTTTAAATTAGGTTATTTTTTGTTCTAATATGTAGTTCGGTTTGTAAATATGTACTCGATACAGTTAATGAACATCTGGTATAATATTCGGATCCTAGATAATATGATTATGCTTTAGCTTTTAAAGGTCACAATAGCAACTTGAATTCAAAGCCCACTAAAAAATGTCATGGTAAACAATTTGGTGCCAACATGTTTTAAGTAAATATGTCATTGTCTCAGATGACAATTTAAAAATATTTTCAAAAAATCTCTGTAATTTATTCTTTATTTAGAGCATACTACTTAATGGATTGTGTAGGACACTAATAGTCACTTAGTGTCCTTTGTCTTAGGCTCCTCGTGTACCGGTTCAAGCACTGCCCATGGTTGTTCCACCTCAGGAGCCTGACAAACCACCTGCCAATGTTGCCACCACTCTTCCCATCAGGAATAAAGGTCAGTTATACTTCTAAAGACTGTTTCTTACTTGGTGTCCAGGTAAAAATAAGATTACCAAAAAATAGCCATTTCTACAAACAAGGAATTTTACTAAGTTGGCATTATTAAATTTGTTTAACCCATGATAAAAGCATGTTATTGGGAGAAAAAAAAAATAGTTAATAACACTGATTTGTGCTAGAATTAAAAGTTTTAGCATGAGAAATTCAGATGCTCATCTTTGATGCAGTTCTGATTATAGATGATTTCCTTTAATAATTAGTAATTTTAATGTAAAATGTTAAGCTTGGTATAGTTGAGTGATATTTTTATAAAATACTTACTTAAATCTCTGCAGTTATAAAGGCATAAATTAACAAGACGTATCAAATATTAGAAATTTAGAATGACTGGCTTAATATAGATTTTACATCTGGGATACCTTTTCTCAACCAATAATTCAGTTACTTGAGATATGCTTGTTTATTTCTCTAGAATTCTGAGGTCCATATTTGACTTGTGGATGTTACACCATGCATGTTCTTAAGTAATGTCCCCAGACATTTTATACCTACCGGTTTGAATCAGTTTTTCTTTTAAAAAGTTTTACGTGAAGAAACAATGCAGTTTTTATTTTTTGGTTTTTGGCTACATATATTCTTTTATGAACAAGCATGCTAAGTATTTTCACCAGCTCTTTTCAGTCACTACTATCAACCTAGAGCCTTGGCACCTTTTTCAGTTGATATAGCAAACAATTGATTGCTATACCTATAGCCAGATCTGTCTATTCACCTGGCTGTCAGAAGATACAGTGGATGGCATAGTCCAGCATCTTTTCTTCCGGGGAAACTGAATCCCAATTCTCTACTGGCCAGATAGCTGTGTGAATATGTGAATTTATATCTTGCCTCTATTAGTCTTGAAGATGGTAGGCCCCAGCAAAGACATATTTTAGTTGGATTTAATTTCTTGTTACTTCTTAGTGGTTTGGGTACTCTTTGTGTGTATGTGTGTGTGTTTAAAAGGCACAGACTATGAAATGTGAAAAAAACCTGACTTAGAGGTCTGTTTTCTCTTCACCCTAATAATTTAGCATTATTGTTCTGTTCTTATGATGAGTTTTAACATCTTTATGACCATATAAAATATCTACACATAGCCTTAGATGTTACTTTAATTGCACACTTAGGTATCACAAACCTGCATTCCTCTATTGTCTAATTTTAGCCATGTGATATTTTTAAGATTCTGAAATTAATTTACAAAGATTTTGCACATAAAATACATACATTTTATATTTGTGAAAAAGAAGGTGGATTTGTTTTTAACTTTTTAACAGTACATTTTCACCTTTTATGGATATGATTACTTAGTGCATAACTGTTGGCACTAAACCTCCCAACAGTAACTCTGTAATGAGGATGCCATTCATGTGCACTTCTGAGGGGGTTTCTTTTTCACACAGCTGCTTCTAAACAAAAGTCCAGCAGCCATTTGCCAGCAAACAGCCAGGATGTACAGGGTTACATCACCAATCAGTCTCCAGAGAGCATTGTAGAAGAGGCTCAGGGAAAGTTAACAGAACTGGAACAGAGGATAAAAGAAGCCATAGAAAAGAATGCACAGCTGCAGTCCTTGGAACTGGCTCATGCTGACCAACTTACCAAGGAGAAGATCGAGGAGCTGAACAAAACAAGGGAGGAACAAATTCAGAAGAAACAAAAGATTTTGGAGGAACTACAGAAAGTAGAACGAGAGTTACAACTGAAAACTCAGCAGCAGCTAAAAAAGCAGTATCTAGAGGTTAAAGCTCAAAGAATTCAACTTCAGCAACAGCAGCAACAGTCTTGCCAACACCTGGGATTACTAACTCCTGTTGGAGTTGGAGAACAGCTTTCTGAGGGAGACTATGCACGGTTACAGCAAGTGGATCCTGTTTTGCTTAAAGATGAACCCCAGCAAACTGCTGCTCAGATGGGTTTTGCACCAATCCAGCCTCTGGCGATGCCTCAAGCTTTGCCTCTGGCGGCAGGTCCCTTGCCTCCAGGGTCCATCGCAAATCTTACAGAACTGCAAGGAGTGATAGTTGGACAGCCAGTACTGGGCCAAGCACAGTTGGCAGGGCTGGGGCAAGGAATTCTGACAGAAACACAACAAGGGTTAATGGTAGCCAGCCCTGCTCAGACCCTCAATGACACGCTGGATGACATCATGGCAGGTGGGTTTATATTGTTATGAGCAGGTATCAAATATGATTTGCTTAAGGCGAGTAAGAATGTACCCAAATTTTTTGCCGTTACCCAACTTGAGAACTATTTTTGGACTGACTCATGTCTAGCTTTAGAAATATTAGTTCAATCTCAGAAATTCTCAGATGGATACAGGTTGAATTAAAGATTAGCTCATTCAATACAAATGACTGAAGCTTTCTGGCTTAGCTTGGTAGCTTGAGAATCTAAGTTTTTCATTAGTGGGGTTGATGTTTGATTTTTGTTTTTGTTTTCATTTTTTTCCTTTAAGTTCAGAATATTGAGATTGAATTTTGGCATTTTGCTTCTGTATTCACACCAATAAACTGGGAAATTGATAGAAGTTGAAGTGCAAAACTAGTAGGACACATCAGGAAGCTTATTTATGAACAGAAATACTTTATATCCTAATGGATCAGACTTCAAACCTGATGGATATTTAAAAAAAAAAAACACACACTTTTACAAAATTAATAAAGTTCAAAATCAAATAGGGTTTAATTATACTGTATGTAAGTGATTTTGTCCCCTGTGAATGTTAATGTGTAGTCTCTTTCTAACTGTATCATGAGAAGACGTGGCCCCCCTGAAAGTATCATATATATTTTTAGATGTGTAGCCAGATAAATTTTATTCCATTATAAGTAGTTTCATCGGCAAGAAGATATATTTTAGAAGATTGTTTTAATGCTTCTAGTTTTTGGTACTTATTTTTTGTAAGCTTTGTAACAAAGTAATGGTATGAGATTTTATAGGGTTGTGAGCCATAAGAGTGCTATACTGAGAAGGATAATTTGCTTCATTAAAAAAAGAAAATTTGAAAAGGAAGGAAAACAGAAAAATGGAAGGAATAAACAGTGGAATTTTGATAACTTCCATTTGATCTCTTCCCCTTTTTTATTTATTCGTCTGTACTGAAAGGATGATCGACTTTTTCTAATTTAAAAACTGTTTCAATAGCATTAAATATGATGAGATTATATAATTAAGTTTCATCTTTTAAAAGGATAATAGAAAACTAAACTGTATAGTGTTTAGATGTTTAGGTAACATTCAGACACTAAGAAACCAGCTGAGATAGATTTTATACTTAAAAATATCTGTAAAGTGTGCTAGTCCTGCTTTAATAGCACATCAATAGTTATGTGGAATGAAAATTTCTGCTAGTCTTAAGGGTTAAATGACCACATTGGAAAAATGCTAGTAATAATTACTAGTAAGAATTGTATGGCTCTTATTGATGAGTGCAAAATTTTTCTGTAGATTTGAAAGTCACTACTAATCATGATTAGCTGATTATAACTGAGAATAAAACTTAAAAATTATTAAATATCCTGTGAAAGTTGGAACACAGTAACCATTAACCCTAGATTTGTTACTATGTCCATGAATTCAGATCATAATAGTGCTCTATCATGTGAAACTACTAACGGATGTGTAGAGTTAAATATTTAACGTATCCACTTGAATGAAGAATAGGCATTACATAGTAATGGTTGTTTAAACTTTTTTTTGATATATCAGAGTTTACCTGATGTGCTTGGGCATGCATAGTTGTCAACAATGATTTGCTAGTTGTACAGTTTTGTATGCTGATCAGAATTATCAGAAGTTTTAAAGTATCTTTTCTTTTGATTCATACATGAAACAAAAAAAATTTTATTATATGTGTTCTCAGTGTTCCGGATAAAAAAATTTTTAAGTGCACGTAACTTTTTAGGAAATACGACAAATGCTTGTCATAATACAAAAATATTTTACTTTTTTATTTATTATGCTCATTTCTATGGGGAGAGAAAGATAGCCAGAAGGAGGAAAAGTAGGATTAAAAACATTTGGCTACTTACCTGCAACTCATCTCTGACAACAGACATGTGCACATTCACACACATACACATACACTCATGCACTCACTTTTGCAACCTCAATCTTAAATTTCTATGGTAGGATGTATCTTTTCAGTTGCTTAATGATGATTTCCACTTCTTTCTTAGGGGTTTAAAGTATATTACAGCCTCATTAGTCTCATCGTCTTCTTTCCCTTTAGCACACTCCCTGTTCTGTATTTCTTAGCGTTCATTTATTAGACTTCTACCATAAAATTTGCTGACCAAAATCGTCTGTCTTTCCTGTTCTTCACACTTGCCAAACCAGAATCAGCTCCCTGTTTAACCTATCTAAACACCTTGCCTTTGCTATCGTCTCAAGTTCCCTTTTTCCTATGCTGACATTAAAACTTTTCTGACGTGTGGTTCTCCCTTTCTAAATCTAACCCTAAAATGAAGCCCCACATGTAAAGATTTTTACTAGAGTTCCTTCAGGTACCTACATATTTTACATTTGTTACTTTCAGTTGTAGAGAATGGATGTGTGATTAACAGTTACTTAATTTTAGTAAACAATTTCATGGGTACCCCGAAGGAAATGATGAGATAATTGATTTTTCCTATTTCCTTTTAGATGAGGTGATAAGAACAACCAATTTGACTTAAAAAAAAAAAAACTGTAATTTTGGTAGGTTCTTTAACATATTCCAGTTGAAATGTAAATTATAATTTAGTCATTTAACAATAAAACTTAGATTTTTTTTAACCTGTTTAGTATTATGAAATAAAATTTAGTGATTCAGACAGACTGTTGTTCATCCTGTTTAAGCTACTTTTTGTCTTTAGCGTTTTTATTGTGAAAATCCAATCAAAGGAGATACGGAATCAATTTTAAGAGCTCTAGATATATTTTTTGAAATTTATATCTATAATATGTATATTTAAATTATCTTGATCTTTTCGTAACATAACAAAACTATCAATATGGAGTAACAATATCCAGATCACTAGATGATCAATTTAATATGTTAGTGTTTGCCCTTTTCTATTGGTCTGGATCCCTAAGGATTCAAACAGTGTTTTGTTTTGTTTCGTTTTGTTTTATTTTCTCCTTTGTTTTTCCTTTGGCTTTTAAGTGGACTTAAAAATGTATAATTATAGAATGTGTGTTGCTATAATGTATAGTGTATGTTTGTGCCTGAACTAAGGATTTCATGTAAAATAGATTTCTTAATTCATAATTATGTTTATAATTGTTATAATAAGATCAATTTCAGTTTTATTCTTGACAGGATCTTAATCTCTTTTGCCTGGTTTCAGATCCAGTTGTGAATCATGATTGTTTTCTGTCTGATGTAGTTGATAACTACTTTGGTAATACACATCCACACTATTGTTGACCAAAGATAAATGCCCATACTTTAACACTATAGCATTTTTAATGGGGTTGGGGGAGATGATGTTCACATATCAACTCCAGAAATAAGGCAATGAGAGAATAAAGTACCCTCAGCTGAATCTACAGTATATCCTATGCCAGCATATTTGGAGTCCTCCCACCTCAAGTACTGATCAGAATAGCCTTTTCTTAAGTTGCATATTTTGGTGAAAATAATATGACAGCAACATCATACTTAGAATAATAGTAATCCATATTTGAAGAATGTTTGTGTGCATACATTTATTTCTACCCTAATCTTTTAATTTTATCCTTAAGTCAGTGTGATTGCTGGATTCATTGGTGAGCATTTTAGCTCCCTCAGAGTAATTCTTCACATGAGCAACTACACTTCTGTGTGAGGATAAATTTTTATATTTGAATATCCTGTCATCCAGTGGGCTACAATGCATAATATTACTGTATCCCAGTCTGCAGTTAGTAAAACAGTAGGAGGTGTTTTAAATGATTGCATAGTGAGATTTCTCCCTCCCCAAGAGTGATATTAATTTTACTAGTTCTAGAATATAAGGTGTGAAATCGGCAAGTAAAAACCACGTATTCTCCCTTCTGATCTTGACTATTTTACCGTTGATCCCTTTTCTAATTAAGATATAATGGACAACTTTCCATTTGCATTTAAATTTAATACATAAACATTTTTGTTTTCAGGGTTATTTTGAATTAAGATTTTATGACTACTTATCATAACAGGGGAATTTGTTTTTCAGTTGGATTATTATTTAGAAAATGAGTTACTCAGTATACATTTTAATTTTACACTGTCATCATCAACAATAACCAGGAAAATTAGTTATTAGTGCTATAGTAGTCTTCCTGTAGACATATTGTTTTAAGAAGTCTTTAAATATTTTTGAGTGAATATGTCTTACTATTACTTAACAATGTTTCATCCTTATTAAGTGCAGTTATTTTGTTCAACAGCAGTCAGTGGAAGAGCTTCTGCAATGTCAAACACTCCTACCCACAGTATCGCTGCATCCATTTCCCAACCTCAGACTCCAACTCCAAGTCCTATCATCTCTCCTTCAACCATGCTTCCTATCTACCCTGCCATTGATATTGATGCACAGGTAAGTCCCAAACTTAAGAGAGATGGTTTTTCATTGGAATTATGCCATAATTTAAAACATTAACTTTCAGAGATTTAAACCATCAAAGATTGCCTTGTCTCTAGGCAAAGTCTTGAGCCACAGTTTTAAATTAATTAAAGTTCACATTTAAAAAATAAAATGCTAAATGTAGATTATTAGTGATAATTATGTGATGATCTGGTTTCCGGGGTTATCAAGTAACCTTTTTTTTTTTAACTTTAGTTTACAGGAGGATGTAAAAGAAATAATTTATTTAAAATTAGTGCTTATCTTCTTCTAATAATAAATTAATAGACGATATGGTTTGAAATACATAATGGATTTCATGTAAAACAAAAAAGGTTCTAACATAAAATTTATATTTTTGTATGTCATACACATGATTGATATCATATATCATCTTTGAAAATTCTTATCTTACTGATTGAAATACGTGGTGAGTCTGTGTCTGTATCTGTAAAATTTAGCTGTATGGGATCCCAGGCACTTTTTGAAGAAATAATATGGAGTGGGGGGAAGACACTGTTTAAGTTAAGCTTTAGAAAGCCTGAGAGCTATTCAGTATAATTTTTTATTAAAAAGTAGTTGACCATGAAATCTCAGGGCAAGGTGAGATTGGAGAGAATAGTGTGTGTTTTGTCCTAAAGAAAAGTTAAGAGGTCTAATTTAGAAGACTGCCGAATAAGGTCAAGAGTACATGGCTATCAGGACGAAGAAATGTTTGCAGTTTACTTAGTTTTTGTGTTTTGATAGTACCTGGGGTGTGTACATTATAAAACTTTTAATTTTATATATGATTATTTCTTTATAATAAAGCCTGAATTTTAGCAGGGGTAACGCGGGGAGAAAGAGAGAGGAGAGTGTGTGTGTGTGTTTGTGTTGGATGGACCATTAAGGGCAAGTACTCTTAACCTATTAAAAATAAAGTTTCCTTTTTATTAAAATGTTTCTCAGTAACACTATGAAAAAGGAATTTTATTTCTGTTCTTACTTGTTGCCCAAATATCTGTTGTTTTTTATGTACTGACTTTTGTTTTTGTTGAGTACTTAAAATTGCCAGGGACTATTTTTAAGGAATTGTCTCATCTGATCCTCAGACCACATACGTGATGTAGCTACTCTTAATACTAATCTCCCTGAAGAAGACACTGTAGCTAAGAGAGAGATTAAGCATTTTGTTTAGTCACTTCATTTAGGCTAAGAAGCAGCGGGGCTGGGAATCATTCAGCATGACTTCAAAGACACCACTCTATTTTTCTTTTGTAACGGGTTCTTACCATGCTGCCCAAGCTGGTCTCAAACTCCTAGGCTCAAGTGATCTTCCCCTCTCAGCCTCCTGAGTAGCTGGAATTACAGGTGTGCCACCATGCCCCAAAGACACCACTCTTAACTACCATCTACCTAGCCTTTTAAAAAAATATATGAGACATTCATTTGATGAGCCATAGTTATTTACATTTAATATTGATAGCATTGTAGAATTGGTTTGAACTTGGCATTGAATTTGCATTATTTTTCTCCAGTCTTTTTTGCTTTGAGCCTTCTTCTTTTTTTTTTTTTTTTTTTTTTGTTTTGTTTTGTTTTGTTTTTTTTTTTTCTATTTTGAGACGGAATGTCGCTCTGTCACCCAGGCTGGCAGGCTGGAGTGCAGTGGCACAATGTTGGCTCACCACAGCCTCCACCTCCCGGATTCAAGCAATTCTCCTGCCTCAGCCTTCTGAGTAGCTGGGATTATAGGCGCCCACCACCATGCCTGGCCAATTTATTTGTATTTTTAGTAAGAGATGGGGTTTCGCCATGTTGGCCAGGCTGGTTTCAAACTCCTTGACCTCAGGTGATCTGCCTATAATAGCCACCCAAAGTGCTGGGATTACAGGTGTGAGCCATCGCACATAGCCGAGGCTATTATGTTTACCAAAAAGTAGTTTTCTGATTTTTGTGGGCCTAAGAATTGATCTGTTAGCAAAAATAAATACTTCACCAAAATGTAAAAAGACTTCTTTATAAAAATGTTTATAAACAGGCACAGGAAAAGTTTGTCCAGACATTGATTTTACTGAATATGAAATTATTGTAGTGATGGTGAAATGATTTTTCCAGGCTGTACCACTCACCAACTATCACTATATTATAAATTAGTTCTGAGAAGTTACATGTAATTTTTTAATTAAAATTATTTTTAAACTTACATTTTAAATATAGTAGACATGCTTTTATAGAAAGATTTGACTATGGATCCTTAAAAATTTACTCTTTTTTTATCTGATCTCTACATCAAGATTTGTCATTTGTTGGGTTAGCCAGACCTGAGTAAACTACTCTGTGGAGTTTTACCATACGTGTTTAGTTAGAGATTAAAAAGTTCCTACTTTGGAAAAAAATACTGTTCAGAAATAATTGTTCACCGTTTTTCTTCTTTAATTTTTTATGTTTGTTTTAAAAATTTACTAGTTTTTGACGAGGCGTGGTGTCTCACGCCTGTAATGCCAGCACTCTGGGAGGTGGAGGTTGGTGGATCACCTGAGGTTAGGAGTTCGAGACCAGCCTGGCCAACATGATGAAACCCTGTCTCTACTAAGAATACAAAAATTACCTGGGCATAATAACACACACCTGTAATCCCAGCTATTCGGGAGGCTGAGGCAGGAGAAGCACTTGAACCCAGAAGGCAGAGGTTGCAGTGAGCTGAGATGATACTGCTGCACTCCAGCCTGGGCAACAGAGTGAAACTCTGTCTCAAGGAAAAAAAAAAGACCGGGCGCGGTGGCTCATGCCTATAATCCCAGCACTTTGGGAGGCCAAGGCGGGCAGATCTTACAAGCTCAGGAGATGGAAACCATCCTGGCTAACATTGGTGAAACCCCGTCTCTACGTAAAATACAAAAAAAAAAAAATTAGCAGGGCGTGGTGGTGAGCTCCTGTAGTCCCAGCTACTCGGGAGGCTGAGGCAGGAAAATGGTGTGAACCCCGGGAGGCGGAGCTTGCAGTGAGCCGAGGTGGCGCCACTGCACTCCAGCCTGGGTTACAGAGCGAGACTCCGTCTCAAAAAAAAACCAAAACAGCTAGTTTTTAATATCAAGCAGGTACTTTAAGTGATTAAAAATGAAGATTTTTTTGTACTCAATTCATCTGAAGTTTTTGTTTTGATAAGAAAATAATTTTATGGGCTTTTACATAGTGGGTACTTTGATTATGTGTGATAATACTGTGCTGTGAAAAATAATATAATGAAGAAATCAATACCAAGATTGCTATTCTGAAAGATTAAACATTCTCTAATACTTGGATCTTTGATCTGTTCGTATAATAAACCTTAACATACAGACAGCGCTTTGCAGATATTAACTGCTTTAACTTAATCTTTGTAACAATCCCATGAAATAGGTACTATTATTATTACCATTTTCCATTTGAGGAATGTAAGACATAAAGATATTAACTACCTTGCCCAACAGCTAATTAATGGTGGGGCCTACTTTTGAACACAGACACTCTGGCTCTAGACTCTATTCTTTTATTAACCACTGCACTGTTAAATTGTTTTTTATTTTTAACTTAAGTGTGTTAATGTTGAATTTGAATTATATTGTATTAGCCTGGTAAGTCGGATCACAGAAATGTGTCCACTGCCTAGATGGTAAGAGATCATTTATATTTCATCTTTGCATACCTAACATAAAAATGTAAGGAAGAACAAAGGAAATGTTAATCTTTTAAAGCCTCAAAGTGTAACTCCTTTTAAAATACTAATGATTCTGGAAAATGGTCAGACCTTTAACTGCTTTAATTGAACATTTTAGACAGGAGCTAATATTGTTAACAAGGATTAGCAGGAATCATATGTTTTATTTCCGGACCTTGACAAGTGCTGAAGAGTTTGCATTCTTCATAAGGGGCTTCAACTCTCTGCTACACAACTAGAACTCACTTGCCAAGGGTGTGCCACAGACTTTCCAACTGTCCAGTTTTACTGAATCAAATTTGTCTAGGTATTTTCAAAACTTTTAAGATGAATACCACATACTTTGCTATTATCAAAATCTGTTTTAGGAAACCAATAAATAGTAGCTTGAAGGAATTATTTGGGACTATTTTTATTATACCTTTTGATAGCATAGCTCTGACCTTTGTGTTTATTTTGCTTGAGTTTAAGTTGAGTTTATTTTGCTTAAGTTTGGTATAACCAAACTTATTTGTGGGTTCTGTATATACAGAAATTAGGAATTGTGTAGAGATTTTTTAAAACCACAGGCTTTATGTGGAAAAATAATTCTGACTTAAAGGTTAGAACCAAATACCACGAGTTAATTAAATATTTTTTGTATTTTATTGTGTAAAATATGATCGATTCTAGGAGCCATTACCAATGAGAAAGAACCAGTTGTTTTCTTCTTGGGCTATAAAAACTTGTTGCAACCTCTTTTTTGTCACATGTCCTCCATATATTCCTAAACTGCTTGTTGTTTTTATTCTCAAGCCTCTGAAGTCTTTTGGTGAACTTGGAGTAACTTATTCTAGTACATCTCAAAACTGAAAAACACAAATAGCTCTTTATAGAATTTTGCTTTCTTTCACTTTTTAATAATTAACATGTATTCGTTATTTTAAAGAAAGGTAGACATCAAATTTAACTTGTGACATATCAAGACTGAAATTGTAAAGTATGTAAAATTATGTTTTACTTTTAATGGTATAAGTATCGTTTGAATATTTTTCTCTAATTGGTTTTGCAATATAAAGAACAGTTTAATCACAGTGATTTAACATGAGAAATTAAAGAGGCCAGCAAAAATGAATTAACAGTGATATGTATAATATGCTACCATTAAAGCATTCTGCTTTAAAATACATGCATTCTACTTGTTCATATGGACTGGTTTTAATAGGTTATTTATTTTACTGATTATTCTCATTTGTCGAATACCTTGAAGTGCTATCCTACTTTTTAAGCTTACATATAACCTGACTGGGTTAGAGAATGAGGTAATGATTTTGAAGGTTGTGGAAGTCTAAAAAAAGTTCAGCTCTTTAAGTCCTAGTCGTTTTCAAGTTAATTTAATTATGTTAAGAGTAATTAATAGGGCGCGGTGGCTCACGCCTGTAATCCCAGCACTTTGGGAGGCTGAGGTGGTTGGATCATGAGATCAGGAGTTCAAGACCATCCTGGGTAACACAGTGAAACCTCGTCTCTACTGAAAATACAAAAAAAACAATTAGCCGGGCATGGGGGCAGGCGCCTGTAGTCCCAGCTACTTGGGAGGCTGAGGCAGAAGAATGACGTGAACCTGGGAGGCAGAGCTTGCAGTGAACCGAGTGAGCCACTGCACTCTAGCCTTGGCGACAGAGCGAGACTCCGTCTCAAAAAAAAAGTCATTAATAGGTGTATTTCCTTTTTTTTTTTTTAATTAATTAATTGAATTTTTTTTTTTTGAGACAGGGTCTCACTCTGTCACCCAGGTTGGAGTGCAGTGGCACCTCACAGCTTGCTGCAGCCATGAACTCCTCAGCTCAAACTATCCTTCTGCCCCAAACTCATGAGTAGCTAGGAGTACAGGCATTGCACACCACTTCTGGCTAATTTTTGTAGAGATGGGATCTTGCCGTGTTGCCCAGGCTGGTCTCAAACTTCTGGCCTCAAGTGATCCTCCTGCTTCAGACTCCAAAAGTGTTGGGATTACAGGCATGAGCCATTGTACCCAGCATACTTCTTTTTTCAAAGACACTTCACACAGTTCAGTGCTTTTTCGCCTAAATTTCAGCTCATTAAAAGTTGTTTTTCCTTCAGTATTGCCATCTGTGTTACTATTTCTTGTTTTCATTCTGTACCACCATTATAAAATTGAATAGTCATGTTGATAACTTACAGAATATTTTTACATTAAATATATTTTTATCATTTTTTATAAGCCAGAATTCATCATAACAACCTCTATTAATGGTATAGAATGGTGTATACATTATGGCATCATGGGCTCACTGAAATTTTCTTTAGAATATAAACCTGAATGAGCTCTTAAAGCTCTGGACATCTATCTCCCTTTTCAGGTTTGGGACTTTCTCTTAGATATGTGACAAGGAATATAACTTCTTGACTAATGTAACTGTGTGCAATATAATTTGAGTTTAAGGATTCTTTCTATAAGTGATACCTTGCTTTCTACAAAATCGTCAGCTGCATTATAATTATTTCCGTTGATCAGCAGTATTTGAAACACCTGTTTTTTTCTTTGTCCTTATTAATATTAACCCAAATTTCTATTTCAGTTCATTTGTTTATTGATGTGTTGAGAAACAGAGTGTTATTTCTTACCACTTTGGGATTGTGTAGGTGTTTTTAGGAGGATGGAAGCCTCACTTCAGGCTTTTAAAATTCTTTCATTATTATCTTAAAAGAATGTCACGTTAGTTGGTTTAGTTTCTCCTTAATGCAGAAATACAATGGAGTTGCCCACTGTTAACTTCATTTCCACGAAGAATTTAAAGCTGCTCTCTTAGCTTTAAATATTTGTTTCGTGAAATCTCATAATACATTATTATGCTTGTCTCCTAGTTTGAACCTGAATTTTCCATGTATAGTAATCAGTAAGCTCCTTTGAGTCCTGTATTATCTTTGTCAACCCTAGAGTACTTAGTATGAGTGCTTTGAATATAAAAGGTGCTTAATACCATCTCACACCAGTTAGAATGGCGATCATTAAAAAGTCAGGAAACAACAGGTGCTGGAGAGGATGTGGAGAAATAGGAACACTTTTACACTGTTGGTGGGATTGTAAACTAGTTCAACCATTATGGAAAACAGTATGGCGATTCCTCAAGGATCTAGAACTAGATGTACCATATGACCCAGCCATCCCATTACTGGGTATATACCCAAAGGATTATAAATTATGCTGCTATAAAGACACATGCACACGTATGTTTATTGCGGCACTATTCACAATAGCAAAGACTTGGAATCAACCCAAATGTCCATCAGTGACAGATTGGATTAAGAAAATGTGGCACATATACACCATGGAATACTATGCAGCCATAAAAAAGGATGAGTTTATGTCCTTTGTAGGGACATGGATGCAGCTGGAAACCATCATTCTTAGCAAACTATCACAAGAACAGAAAACCAAACACCGCATGTTCTCACTCATAGGTGGGAACTGAACAATGAGATCACTTGGACTCAGGAAGGGGAACATCACACACCGGGGCCTATCATGGGGAGGGGGGAGTGGGAAGGGGGGAGGGATTGCATTGGGAGTTATACCTGATGTAAATGACGAGTTGATGGGTGCAGCACACCAACAAGGCACAAGTATACATATGTAACAAACCTGCACGTTATGCACATGTACCCTACAACTTAAAGTATAATAATAATAAATAAATTTTAAAAAAAAAAAGGTGCTTAATAAATGTCAGTTGAATTTGTGTTTTATAATATTGGAAAAAACATTTTACTGATCCACTGAAATTTTCCGTGCTTATCTTTTGCAAATTTTATGTACATCTCTTCATTTTCTATTTGAGCTTTCCTAAATTACTCTTTAAACCCTGGAAGAATTTTAGAAACCTTATAAACTTCATCATAAAATTGATTTTTCTGCTGATTGCATATGCACCAACACAGAGTGGACATAAGACACATACACTTAACATTATATTTACCACAATCTGCTTTGCCTTAGGGCCCCTCTGTGATATAGTGGGGAGAGCAGGATTTTGTTATCAAGATCTTGGGTTTTTTAAAGCATATCTCTATCAGTTGTTAGCTTATGTGGCCATCGGAAAGTTATTTATCAGAGCCTTTATCTCCTTTTCTCTGAAATCAGATAATTTTTCCTATAAACCTGAGATGAATATCAAATACTATAACACAGTCAGAGCTGTCACTCATTTAAGTTTCATGTCCTTCTCCATTGTTGTAGTTGGTGCATCTCTCCCTTGTGGCCATCCCTGATCTCTGCAGTCAGTAGCTCTGCTCTCTGCCAGCCTCTTCTGCAGAGCAGCTTTTGCGGTCTCCCTCTTCATCACTGACTAGTAGGCTTTTTCTTTTTTCTTAACTCTTACTGATTTTACCTTTTGTCTTTTGTTTTTCATTTCTTATAATGAAATTTGGTCTTTAGAGTTATTTACATTCTGGGAGAATATGCTTTTCCTTTTTATAATTATTACGTACATTCTACAAATACAATGTGTAAGTGCAATCAATGCTACATATATAGTCCCTTGTTTATTATGTTTATTAGTAACAATTTTTGAATCTATGACCTTTTACAGCTTTTGCCATTCATTTTGCTTAACTATCATCTATTATTTCCTAAGTAGTGCATCACTTACAGGTAGAAAATACAAACATGGATAAGACATGTTCCTTACCTCCCAGGAATTTATAGTCTCTGTGGGTGATAAATATATAAGGCAGATTGGTGATAAGTACTATAATAGAGATATGTATGTGAAAGTGAGGGAAATGCTCAGAGCAACACTGTCCAGTTGAAAAATAAGATGAGACACGTTTGTAATTTTAAATTATCTAGTAGTCTCATTTAAAAATGTGAAAAGAAACAAATGGGATGAATTTTAAAATATATTTGATTTAACTTAATATATCCAAATATTGTTTTAACATGTCATGTAATCAATACACCACAATTTCTGAGATAATTTACATTTTTATTTCATACTAAAAGTCTTCAAAACTTGGTGAGCATGTGACACTTATAGCTGGAGTGATCAAATCATTTTGGTTTTCCTGGGACTTTCCTGTTTTAGCACCAAAAGTCCCTCATCCCAGAAACCCCTTCAGTCCCAGATTTGTAGCCCTACTTAAAGTATATCTAAATTTGGATTTCATTGGAAATACTCAATTTGTATCTAGATTTGATTAAATGTACAGTTGAAAAGTAGATTAATTTACTCAAATTGAGACATCATAAGTTTTCCAATAACCAAATTGAATATCAGTTATCAAATTTAAATTAAAGTTAAATACAATTTAAAATTCAGTTCCTCTGTTACACTAACCGTATTTCAAATGCTAATAGTCACATGTTGCTTGTAGAGTTCTAAAGGTATCTAGCTGGGCATGGTAGTGGATGCATGTAAACCCAGCTGCTCAGGAGGCTGAGGCAGGGAGAATTGAGTGAATCCAGGAGGCAGAGATTGCAGACAGCCAATATCACACCACTGCACTCCAGCCTGGGTGACAGAGCGAGACTTCATCTCAAAAATATAAAATAAAATAAAAAATAAAAGTATGAGAAATTAGATAGTTCACTAGGTTAGCATTGAAACTATAACAGAATATGAACACTGGTAAATCTAGTGTTGGTCATTATCATTAGCAGAAGGCAGAAGCAAACCATATGTAGATAGTGTCATGTCTCATTATAATAGTCTTTGTTTTTCAAAATACACAGTATATTTTGGATGTTTTGTTCCTTTAAGTATTTTGGGGCTTTGTTCTCAAACACAGCTAAGTTACTTGGAAACAATTTTTTTTTAATTTTAAGGCCTACTTTTCAGTTTGTTAGGTGGGTCCACAACTGCTAATTTGACCCTACTACTGAGGATTCTACTTGACATCCTGTGTGTTTTGAGGTCTTTCTACTCTGGCTGGTGGGAACCAAACTATTCCTGGCCCCATGTGAGCCCTGGGTATTATTCAGCCTGACTCTTTCTGGTGGTCCTTCCCTGGCCTCGGATAATTTCCTCATGCACATGGACTGATCAAAACTCAGCTGAAGGTTTGAGGGGAATCCTCTGCACATCTCCAGAGTACCGTCTCCGCAGTACTCTCATCTTCAATAATCTGCTCCATGAATTCTAGCCACCTTGACCTCTCCAAATTCTGTCTTCTGAAGTTGGGGAGACTGCCAGGCTCTGTTTGGATACTTGCTCCCTGCACTATAGCCTGGAAACTCCCTGGGCAGTAAGTTGGGTTAATCATTTCTGTCTTCAGGGATCACTATTCGGCACTGCCTGTCTAAACATCATTGTTTCAAACAGTTTTTTTTTTTTCTTTTTTAGTTATTTGAAATAGGAAAATAAATCTGATCTATGTTTCTCCATTAATGGCTGAAAGCAAAAGTTAATCCACAGTATTTCTTTTAATCGCATGATTGAAAGTCATACTTTATTTTCCTTGATGCTTGTAGCCTTTTTTAAAAACTCACAAGTTGGCTACTAATATGGAAACAAGTAAACCTTGCTTTTCTTTTCTTTTTTTGTTTTTTTTTTTTTGTTTGAGATGGAGTCTCGCTCTGTCACCCAGGCTGGAGTGCAGTGGCGTGATCTTGGTTCACTGCAACCTCTGCCTCCCAGGTTCAAGCGATTCTTCTGCCTCAGCCTCCCAAGAAGCTGGGACTACAGGCATGTGCCACTATGCCCGGCTAATTTTTATATTTTTAGTCGAGATGGGGTTTCACCCTGTTGGCCAGGGTGGTCTCGATCTCTTGACCTCATGATCTGCCCGCCTAAGCCCTCTCAAAGTGCTGGGATTACAGGCATGAGCCACTGCGCCCGTCCGTAAACCTTGCTTTTCAAATGCTTGATATTATAGAGTGGTACATATGTATTTGTGTGTATTCGGTATGTTTGCGTATTATGTATTTGATATTAACATCTTAAGTTATTTAATAAACTAACCAAAAAATAATTTCTTATAGACCGAGAGTAATCATGACACGGCGCTAACACTTGCCTGTGCTGGTGGCCACGAGGAACTGGTACAGACACTGCTAGAGAGAGGAGCTAGTATAGAGCACCGAGACAAGAAAGGTAGGGCCTACTTTTGTTTTATTTTTTGGAATAATGGTCAAAATATTTATTTAGGAACATTATTTCTTAGTCCTGTTTTGAAGGTTAGATATTTTGTTCTTTTGACTTAGCATGTAGTGAGACCATTATTTTTCTCCAGGTTTTACTCCACTCATTTTGGCTGCCACAGCTGGTCATGTTGGTGTTGTGGAAATATTGCTGGACAATGGTGCAGACATTGAAGCTCAGTCAGAAAGAACCAAGGACACACCACTCTCCTTGGCTTGTTCTGGGGGAAGACAGGAGGTAATGTTTCCCCTTAGTGTAATTGTTTTCCTCTGTCTGTTTAGCAAATGTGTACTTTCACTTATATTTTTTTTTCTATCAGAACAATGCTTTGATGTTTAGATTTATCACAATAGCTGAAACTATTATTTACTAACAAAAAGATGAGTATCTTTGTTAGCATAAGCTGTCTTGCCAGAAAAATCACACATTGTTTAGAATCCTGCTCATCTAAAAGTAGTACTGCCATGCATTTAGGGTAGGAGAAAGATTTTTGCAAGTCAAATCAGTAAGTTCCTAATGTACAGGGCCTATATTCATTCATCTTTGCCGGCCCTATAGTACATGGCATAGAAGGTACTTAATCCCAGTCTCTGTTGCTGTCTGTAAGATTAGTAGGGAATTAAAAATATTCAATTTTTATGTGTTTTGAGAACTCTTGTCTTGCTTTGATTTTTCCCCACCGTTTCTCAACTCTGGAGGAAAGGTTCTCAGATAAGATGGTAAGATTATATGACCTTTTGGTTTTTTAAGGAAACTAGAACAACTGACAGATTAGCTAGGCCCTAGAAAATATAGCTTTACACTCACTTATGTATCTTGTGACATTTTATAATCAGCTAGATCACCCATTTTTTGTTTGTTTGTTTTGTTTTCAAATTCAGTCCTTTGTACAGGGGATATAAACCAGATGTGTTGTCTCCATAGATTCCCTTCTCTGTCAAGGAATTATTGAATCTTAGATTTAGAAAGCACCTTAAGTCATTCAGATCGGTGTCTTACTCAGCTTTAAAATCTTTTTTTTCTTTTTCTTTTCTAAGGTTTTCCTATTTATCAAGCCTGAAGTATGCCTTTTTTGTTTCCCCACAGGTCATAGTTTTGTTCTTTAAACAAATAGAAAGACGTTTATACCCTTTTCTATCTTCAGGTTTTTTTTTTTTTCCTGAAGTCACCTATTCTTTGTGTGAAACAAGTCCTGTTTCGGTTGTTAGCCCAAGAATACCTTTTCCAATCCCTTCACCATCATGACTATTTCACCCTTTATGTCAGTATCCTTCTTGAAATATTATATGTAAAGGTATTCTGACAAGCAAACTGGGGAACTGTTACCTCCCATTTGAGCATCTTAAACTAGCTTTTTCCCTCAGTTCCCTCCAGTCATAGCACATAAGGTTATATTGAACTCGAGTTAGTTAAACCCACTAGATTTTTAAAATAAACTAGTAAATAAACAATTTTAAGAGATATAATAATTCCTATGCAAATGAATGGGAAATCTAATAAGATTACATAAGTGCCGAAAGATAGGGCTTGGTGATCCTTCATTTTATAAATTAAAAAAAACTGAAATCTATTAACAGTGATAATATAGGCATTTCTTTTTTCATAATTTTTGTTCCCTTATATTTGGAATAGATATTATATGCATGGATAGTTAGATACACTTATTATTAGAATACTCCACACAAGAGACAAGGAGCCTGGCCTGTGCCTACTGTTTTGTTTCTTCTACTTGTGTCACTTTTTTCTTCTGTAATTCATAGTAGGGGCAATAGATAGGTTAAAAGTATTATAAGCCAAATATTAAGATAGTGAAAAATAAACTGCTTAATTTGATAAATTATTTCTACTATTCCAGAAAAAGTAAAAATCCCCATAAATCCCGGAAAGCAAAATTTTACCTTGACTGAAATTGTCAATCATTATTTAGCTTGAAAAAATACTTGCTTTATATAGGAACAAATTTTTTCAATATTGAGTCAAGAAGAAATTCGTTGATTTTCTTTATTTAAAAGTAATATTAAAGCCAATAGGACACTATAATTTTTATAAATTATGTATTTTTGTTAAAATGTAACAGATTAAGTTATGACAATTGTAGAAGTATGTTAGGGTAATAATTTTGCCTATACACACTTTGTTACTTTAATTTGGTGTCAGTAGAACAGGTAAGTATTTTCAAGTGATTAATAAAATGTTGGAAAGTCATTTTACTATAAAATCATACATTTTTGTTGTATATTGGATGTTTTGGGAGCAGAACAGTTCTCTAAAAGAATTGAGAAAATATAATGGCATTGAGGAAACTTGAGAAATTTGATTAGAGTTTTCTACTATACTGTTTATAAAATAGCCTAATGCCATATTTTTTCTTGTTTTTATAACCTTGTCACCATAGGCGACCTAGTCTTACTTGCTCTGAAAGCAAAAAGTGATGGAAAGAATGTGATATCTAAAACTGGCTGAGATATCTAAAACTTGCTGAGATGCAAGATAATGCACTGTTCATTAACATTCATTATTTGCCAGTTAGTATTTTAGGATATAATATTACTAGTAAGAGCAGGGATAAGAGCTATGATCTTGAGCCAGTCTTGACTTCTCTATATCTTATTTATAAAATTAAAATGAATATTGTGTCAAAGGATTGTTTAGGCATTAAATGGCATAGTGGACAATGATTTATGAGTGGCCAATTAGTACTTAAATAAACGCTAAATATTTTTAGTTTCAGGAAATGCAATTAAGATCCAGTGGGATACAACTACACATCCACTAGAATGGCTAAAATTGAAGACTAGCAATAACAAATGTTACCAAGACTCATGCTACTAGAACTCATGCATTATTGAAGGTTGTACATAGTACAACCACTTTAAGAATAGCCTGACAATTTCTTACAAAACCATTCACCCAGAAATTCTGCCAGTAGGTGGGACCTGAAATATAGGTAGTGAATGTATATAAGGTTTTTCAATGTTGTGTTAGGAAATTTTCATAATGTTGTGAAAATATAGGACCTTTTATTCCATGTTTTTAAAATATTTACTGATTGAAACGTTTAAAAATATGTTAAATACATTCACACGTATAATATGAAACAATATTGTCCCATGTTACTCTGTTTTACCGCTTTGTGGTGAAATAACAAATATTGATTTCCAAAGCATGTCACAACATTTTCAGTCCAGACCTTTCATGAACACACTATACCATTTTAGTAGATTTCTACATGGATTTTACTTGAGTAGGTATTTCTTTGTTGGCTTCTAAGACCTCCTGCTATCAGGCTGGTTTTGTGCAGAGCATGAAGGAAGAACTTTCCCCTTCTTTTGTTGTACAGTATACCGGAAAAAGAAATTTAAAAATACACACTTTGATAATTTGTCTCTCCATAAGAAAACATATTTTTTTCTATTTCTTTTCAGGTGGTGGAGCTATTGTTAGCTCGAGGAGCAAATAAAGAGCACAGGAATGTTTCCGATTACACACCTCTAAGCCTGGCTGCTTCTGGTGGCTATGTGAACATCATCAAAATATTACTAAATGCAGGAGCTGAGATTAACTCTAGGCAAGTTGTATTCTCTTTCTGTAAGCCCCTTATTCAGTAAGACTGTTACAGATATTTGTAGAACACCTATTTTTTAGTGCCAAATTTAGTAAATCCCTTTATTACAAATTTGGCATTCAAAGTATTAGAGATTTTTGAGATGAACTTTATGTAAGTAATTAAAACTGGACATAGAGCATGAAAAATAGTGAGTACTGTTTCTTATGATTCTAAATGTAAACATCTTAGAAGCTTTTATTAAGCAAGCTAATACATGCATTAAGATTGAAAGTTTATCCTAATAATTTATTAATCACCTTCCAGCCCAAGTCATTATGTTGAGTGAAATTAAAAAAAAAAATTCTAATAAAACATTTCTAATGGAGTCTTGGTAGTATCTCAGAGAATTACTAGGGTTGAGAATATTTTAAACAATGCTGCAAAATAATCTTAGATTGGAATTCTGTATCATCTCCAATTTTTCTATGTCATTTAAAATGTATATTTTTCCATTTGTCTTCCCCATACCTGCACCCCCAGAACTGGTAGCAAATTGGGCATCTCTCCTCTGATGTTAGCAGCTATGAATGGGCATACAGCTGCTGTTAAGCTCCTGTTAGACATGGGCTCTGACATAAATGCTCAGATAGAAACCAATCGGAACACTGCGCTTACCTTAGCCTGCTTCCAAGGAAGAACTGAAGTGGTTAGTCTTCTGCTTGATAGAAAAGCAAATGTTGAACACAGAGCTAAGGTAAGAAAAAGTCTGAGATTTACACATGACTTTATTGCTTTGATATTTAAGATGTATAGTAGCAACATGTTGATTATAATTTTAGTGCTTTCTAGTAACATTTATCTCCTATGGATATAATTAATTAGAAATCATTCTGTGTAACTTAGTCAAACATTAACTCTTGAAAATACCTGGGTGATAAATTTTTATAGGCAACAGTGACAGTAGGGTTATCAGCTGAAAAAGAGAGACTATTTTGAAAAGGAAGGGAGTGGAACATTTATTGAGTACCAGTTATATGCCAAGTGCTTGCATCTTAAATAGATTTTTTCTTTCTTTCTTTCTTTCTTTTTTTTTTTTTTTTTTAACAATACCATTGAGATTAGGTAAAATTATTTTCTTTTGATAGATCAGACTGTAACTCGAAGGAGCTAATAAGGGTCAGTGATTAAACTTAGTTGTGAATCTTGGTAACAACTGTATCATATTCCTTCTTCAAATTATTATTCTTTAAAATTTTAGATTTTTCCAGTCTCTTATGTGTCGTTACTTTTAATCTTACACTAAACCTAGACTGGTCTCACACCACTAATGGAAGCTGCCTCTGGTGGATATGCGGAGGTGGGCCGAGTTCTCTTGGATAAAGGTGCTGATGTTAATGCCCCTCCAGTTCCTTCCTCAAGAGATACAGCTTTAACCATAGCAGCAGATAAAGGGCATTACAAATTCTGTGAGCTTCTTATTGGCAGGTATGTTGTTACCATACCCTTCATATATGACACAAGTGTTACTAGTGATTACCATTCTCTCTGGGCAGTGAAACTATTTAAAAAATCAAATGTGATTATTTCTTCTTTTATAAACAAGTGCTTTTTTCCCCAAACCTACCCATTGTTTTCCAGCCATCCAGAGCTATGCTACATTGTCTGATTTGTTTCTGTGTAACCTGGAAATGTTTTTCTTTGATTCTTGTCTACATTACTTTTAATATCTATAATAACAAGCTATTTGAACATCCATCTGTTATCAGACATACTACATCCCCCATACACAAGTCTTAAAAGTCTGGCAGTGATCTAAGGCTTCATTATTCATTTTCTTGTTCTTTACAGCAATTAAGGCTTTTAGGTGTGGTTATGGGACTATTTAAGATAATCAGACAGGATCCAGGGTACTTTCTACTTTCAGTCATGTAGAAGTTGCCTGCTAGTTTTCCAAAGATGCTTGTCTATTTAACTTGTTTCCGTGCAGTCTCAAAGACCTTTGGATGGTACTCTAAGCAGTAGTATTGGGCAGTAACTGCTATTATCTGTTATTAACCGTGGGTCTTCTCATCTACATCATGCCCACTGAATGAATGCTAAACCTGCATGTTATCCTTAACATAACTACAAAAAACAAATTGGTATCCCTAATTGGAAAAACTCCAAAATATGGAACTTTTTGAGCCCTGTTATGACACGCAGCATTTCAGACTTCAAATGTTGGATTTCAGATTGGGAATGGTCAAGCTGTATGTGAATACAAATAATCTGAAACAGTTAAAGTTGCCTCATAGGATATAGTTTGTGTAGTATAATTCTGAGAGCAAGACATATTTAAATCTTTGAATATTGAAAACAATTTTTATCTTTACAGGATATTTTCACATGTTAATAGTTGATTTTTGTTACTGTGTCATTTCATTCTATTTAAGACAATGCTAGGCTAGGTGTGGTGACAATGCCTACAATGCCAGCACTTTGAGAGGTTGAGGCGGGAGGATTACTTTAGCCCAGGAGTTTGAGACCAGCCTGGGTAACATAGGAAGACTCCATCTCCACAATAAATTTAAAAATTAGCTGAGCATGGTAGCATGGGCCTGTAGTCCCAGTTACTCTGTAGGCTGAGGTAGGAGGATCATATGACCCCTGGAGGTGGAGGCTGCAGAGAGCCATGATCTCACCACTGCACTCCAGCCTGAGTGACTGAGCGAGACCCTGTATCAAAAAAAAAAAAAAAAAAAAAGACAATGCTATCTGTATCATTGGTTTTTAGGGGAGCTCATATTGATGTACGTAACAAGAAGGGGAACACTCCATTGTGGCTAGCAGCAAATGGTGGACACCTCGATGTGGTTCAGTTACTGGTGCAAGCAGGTGCAGATGTGGATGCAGCAGATAACCGCAAGATAACTCCTCTTATGGCAGCATTTAGAAAGGTATAAGTCTTTCATCCTCATTTACCTGGATGTTTTTTTACTTACACTAGAAAGTACATGGCTTAATGATCACTAAAGACTCATTTTGTGCTTTTGCAGCTGTGATGAAAGCAATAATATGCAAATAATTACTCTGATGGCAACATTAAATGTAGATGTATACAGGTTTTGCAGAAAAACCATTAATTTTAACCTTATTGGACATCAGAGCTAAGTAAACTTTTAAAAAGCTGTTCTAAGTAATGTTTTCAAAATCTAGTTGCAGTCTTAATCTTCACAAAGTGTAAATCCAATTAAGATACATAAGTAAGTACCTCCAGATAAAAAATATCACTTAAATTCGTTTTTTGGTGGGGGCGGTTTGTGCCAGGCACTGTGGCTCATGCCTGTAATCTCAGCACTTTGGGAGGCCAAGGCGGGCAGATGAGTGAAGCCCTGCCTCTGCAAAATTTATAAAAATTAGCTGAGCATGGTGGCATGCACTTACAGTCCTAGCTACTCAGGAGGCTGAGATAGGAGGATAGCTTGAGCCTGAGAGGCAGAGGTTGCAGTGAGCTGAGATTGTACCACCGCACTCCAGCCTGGGTGACAGAGTACGACCCTGTCTCAAAAAAATAAAATTTGTTTTTATTTCGATTATTGACTTTAAATACTAGGAAAAAAAATGAATTAAATAACGAAAATGCCACTACCAGCATTTTAAACTACTGAATTTCAAGTATATTATATTTAAAGGTAAAAGTATGAATTCTGTGAAAGTGAAACAAACTTTCTTATTGTACATAGCACAGAGCTGTGTATAAGTAATTTGATTTTATTGTTTGTTTGATAATCCATTGATCTCTTAAATACAGCTTTAATTTATTATTGGGAATATCAGATTACTGATACAGGGATTATAATTTTGAGTTTTGTCATTTGGAGATATGTAGATACAATTTCCTGTAGATGCCAAAATGTTGAAAAATTTTAATAAATAAATTGCGATAAGCTATCTCTTCCTTTTTCTCCTATTATTCTCTCTGACTCCTGTTCTTTATTCCACCCCTTCCCTAGATATTCTGGACTACCAGTGACTCTGTATTTTTGACTCTATATTTTTGTTTCTCAGCAATCAAACTTATTCCTTCTCACTGGCTAGCTGCCTCTTCTCCAAGCAAGCTAGCATATCATTATCAAGTTAATCTTTCTAACCACTCTACTATATTAGAGAACCTCTTCAGGAACCTTTCTGTGTCTCCCCAATCTCTGAAATCATTTGAAATCCAATCGTAGTTTGGTATTCAAAGCCACCACAATTTAGTGCTTGTAGAGTCTTGTCTCCCATTAGAATCCCTAATGTGGAGAATTATCTTCTTACTTGGTCTTTTCCTTGTTCCTGTCTCTCACATCACCTTTGTTCTCATCTCCTAGAATGACCATGTCTGTCTTCATTTTTCCAAAGTTACTCATTAGTTATAATTTAAGTCTCTCCTTCTGCCAAACTCTTCATCCTATTTGAGTTCACATTGAGATCTCAAATCTCTAGAGTTTGTACAAGTTTGACAGTCTTTATCATTCATTGGGAGAAATACATATTTTTATGTTATTACTCTATTAGAGTTATTATTTTTATTAGTTATTACTCTAGTATCTCACATGCTTATGTCTTTCCAAGCAGTGCTTATCTTTTATACTCTTATTATTTGTTCCATTATTTCTTGAGTACCTACCATGTGCAACTGTGGGCTAGAGTACTATATTATATAGGGTGCAACATAGAATATGTATATATAACATATACTATGTTATGTAGGGTGCAATATGGAAAGGTAAGATCCATACCCAAAGTTAGGCAACTGTTTGAGTTGTCCCATATAAATAACTTAAACACTGTAGAAGTGTTTGAGAGATCCTTAGGGAATGATGCAAGTGGCATTTGAGCTATTCATTTAGAAAAAAGTTTAGAAACATGCAGTCTAAAAGGAAGAGATAGAGGCAATAGAAAAAATATACTAAAGATTAACAGCTGTTTATCCTGATTGGCTAACTTTAGACGTTGTGTCAGAAAGCAACAGTGTGGGCTAGAGAAAGTGGGAGTGGCTCTTAAGAAGTAGGAAAGGGCAAGTCTAAAGATTTTGAACTTAGATACCGACCTGTGTTGCAGTGAATAATCATAGCTTATTCTTCATGAAAGTATATATTCTTTCACACTACCCAGGACAGTATTATACATTTGTTTTTTATCTGAAGGAATGAAAAAAACAAAATTATTATTTTTGCTCTTTTAATCCTCAGAATTGAAACTAGACTCTCATATTTAGGGAGTTAGCAAAGAAAAAAATAAGAATTCCTCCCCCGCACCACCACCCTTCAGACATATCCCCTACTCTTCATATTGATTTTGGGATTATTGGTTTTTTTATTCAGAGTTGTTTAGAATTTTAGCTCATATTATATACTTTTTTTTGGAGGGTAGGATGAGAATGATCAACGTGGATTTAAGTCACTGGAACCAAAGCCTGTCTCTTTTTCATTTATAGTGTAAATATACAATGTAGTCTTCACTTTGTGGCACTAATCTTAACTGTTAAAGTTAGTTCAGGCATAGATTAACTGAATTGTTAGAGTCTGTTTTCAATCTGACATTGGTATCTATTTTTTAGGGTCATGTGAAGGTGGTGCGCTACTTAGTCAAAGAAGTCAATCAGTTTCCATCAGATTCTGAATGTATGAGATACATAGCAACCATCACTGATAAGGTAATACGTTGTTCACTGTATGAGCAAGGGACTCTATTCAGTTAATGTATCTTCCATTCTAAGAAAAATTTTTAGTTTGAGTAGTAAAGTGTAATATATAGCCATTTTATGTATCTAGTATTTGGGAATGAAGTGTGCGATTTAAGAGATTCTCGCCGATTATTTACTTACCTAATGAATCAATAAAACATCCTCTGCTATAGGATTATCTTATCTTTAAAAATAATACTTGAGGCCAGGCGTGGTGGCTCAAGCCTGTAATCCCAGCACTTCGGGAGGCCGAGACGGGCGGATCACGAGGTCAGGAGATCGAGACCATCCTGGCTAACACGGTGAAACCCCGTCTCTACTAAAAAAATACAAAAAACTAGCCGGGCGTGGTGGCGGGCGCCTGTAGATCCAGCTACTCGGGAGGCTGAGGCAGGAGAATGGCATAAACCTGGGAGGCGGAGCTTGCAGTGAGCTGAGATCCGGCCACTGCACTTCAGCCTGGGCAACAGAGCAAGACTCTATCTCAAAAAAAATAAATAAATAAAAATAAAATTAATACTTGAAGCCAGGCACAGTGGCTCACCCTTGTAATCCCAGCAGTTTGGGAGGCCGAGGCAGGTGGATTACATGAACCCAAGAGTTCAAGACCAGCTTGGGCAACATGGGGAGACCCCATCTCTACAAAAATACAAAAATTAGCCTGGCATGTTGGCGTGTGCCTTTAATCCCAGCTACTTGGAAGGCTGAGGCACAAAAATTGCTTGAACCCAGAAGGTGGAGGTTGCAGTGAGTCAGGAGTGTGCCATTGCACTCCAGTCTGGACAACAGAGCAAGACTCTGTCTCAAAAAATAAAATAAAAATAAAAAAATTATTGAGCTAATTTAATTTTTATGTGAACACTAAGTAATTCAAAGCAACATGTTATTATTCATTAGGGCTGTCTTCTGTATATGTATGTTTATGTTTATCCAGACTGATACCTATATTGAGAAAGCATTGAATCCAATAGATTTTTATTTCCCAGTAAAATGAACATAGTACTTTTAATCATGAGCAAGAAGTCTTGAGCGTGATGTAAAAGTTAGGGTAACTTTTAGTTTTAACTAAGTTTTAGAATGAATTGGCTAAGAATTTTGCAGGAAATGTAGGGAAGATAAAATTGAATCCTATTAGAGATCAAATTGAGACCTCCTGGAGACATACATTTTGATTTGGAGTTTACACTAACACTTGAATAAAATCCTGACACATGCCTCTGAAAACCAAAGAGGCCGACAAATCTTAAAAATGTCTTCTTACTACGTTTACACAGTTGCTATTTCATAATAGTGAACAGCTTTTCCCTATAAGTTTTAATTTAAACTAGTTAGGTCACTGTCTTTCCTAGCTCTAGATTTGTCCATGACAATTAACATTCCTATGTATTACAGGTTTTTAGGGGCAGAGAGGGAGATTAAAAATAAATATTTTTAATAATACTAAGAATAAGACTGGTTTAGTGGCACACAGCTGTAGTCTCAGGTACGCATTAGTCTCATGTACTTGGGAGGCTGAGGTGAGAAGATCGCTTGAGCCCAGGGGTTAAAGGTTACAGTGTACTATGATTGTGCCTATTAATAGCCTCTGCATTTAAGCCTGGGCAACATGGCAAACCCCTCTCTCTAAAATTAAATAAAGAAAAATTTTATAAAAATAAGAAAGTACTGTTTTGCTGTCCTAAAGTATGACTTGAGAATGAAATCACTGAGAAAGTTATATAAGTACATGTATCTGATTCCTTTATAAATGTTTCTTGTACATGAAATTGGAGCAACAGAGCTTAAATATTTGAGGACATTTCTCAAAAAATTTTCAAATCTGTTTTCTTTGTTGACATTGACTATTTCCTTTATCCTATTAACCAACCAACATAAATTATTGTAGTTCTGTTTGCTGTACAATTTCTTATATTTAAATTAGAGGATAAATGATTTTTGTTTCTAAAGTGCCTGTTAAATGGGTATTATTTTGAAGAATAACAAAAGCTGCTCTTTGATTCTTTATTTGTATATATTCCTAAATATACTATGTCAATTATGTTTTTATTTGCACGCCTTTTTTCTCCCTTTCATGGATCTTTATTGCTTAGGTTTGAGTACCTTACTAAAGATCTTCATGTTTTTAGGAATTTCTCTAAGTGGGAATTGTTCTGTGAGCCTGGAAACATCTTAATTTTGTATTATAGGAGATGCTGAAGAAGTGTCATCTTTGTATGGAGTCAATAGTACAAGCCAAAGATAGACAGGCTGCTGAAGCAAACAAAAACGCCAGCATTTTGTTAGAGGAGTTAGACTTGGAAAAGGTAATAATAATCTTTACATGTGAAAACTACCCACTTTTTTCCATCTTGTTTTCTCTTCTTTTGATTTGTAATCCGTTTTTTTTTTTTGTTTTGTTTTGTTTGCTTTAAATTATGTACATGGTTTCTTTCTACATTTGGCTCAAATCGTGGAGAGAATTATGAGTACATTGAACATCATTAAAAGCTTCTCTTTGTAATGAAATTAACAACATTTTGTTATAGGAATTGCATTGATCTGGAAGTCAGAAAACTTAGCTTCTAGTTCTGGATTTTAGTCTTATCTCAGCTAATGATCTCTTAATCCTCAACCACATCTGTTGTTTTTTGATACTAGGCCTTGTAATGTATTGCCAGCAGGTTTATTATCACAAGTACCAAATGCACTACCAAGGCATAACCAACCAGTGAAATACAAATCTTGGAATGTCTAATGAGTACACTTTTTAAATGGGTGACTTCTCTTGTACTTTTCTCTTTCAGGCAGACTACAGCATCATTCCCATCTATTCCCATGGGGAGTAAAATACACCAAAACAGCATATAGTTTGGACAGTCTTATAGCTTCTTCACTCCCCTTTTCTGCCACATTTTCCCCTATAATTCTGTACTGTAGAACTTAATTGAAGTAATCATAGGGAAATAATTGGTTTGACATTGAATATTATGGAACTGCCATATCTCATCTTTTATAAAAAGGTCAATAGCCAGGCATAGTAGCTCACGCCTATATTCCCAGCACTTTGGGAGGGCGAGGCGGGTGCATCACCTGAGGTCAGGAGTTTGAGACCAGCCTGGCCAACATGGCAAAACCCCATCTCTACAAAAAATACGAAAATTAGCAAGACGTGCTGATGCATGCCTGTAATCCCATCTACTCGGGAGGCTGACGCAGGAGAATCACTTGAACCCGGGAGGCGGAGATTGCAGTGAGCCAAGATCATGCCACTGCACTCCAGCCTGGGCAAAAGAGTGAGACTCCATCTCAAAAAATAAATAAAATGTTTTTAAAAAGGTCAAAGTGCTGTAAAATTTAACATGTACTGTTTAAATTTATAAAGGATATGCAGTGATAATTATGCATATGCATTTTTTGACTTGTTAGCTACATTCTTTTTTAACTATACTTGCTTTATTAAGCTCTACATTTTATCCTGCATTAATATGAATCATTTGAAATACTTTATTCTAATTTAAATTTGAAAATACTGTTTCCTGAAAAAATGTATTTTATTTTGGAGGCTCTTCATTTTTAAAAATTTCTGGTTTATATTCTGAGCAAATTAAAATTAGCTTTTTTGGCCATTTAAAAATGTTAAAAGAATGTGAGTGCATTAAGAGATATAATGACCACTATAATTACTACTTGACCTATTTTTATATTCAGTACCTAACATTTATTTAATGCCTGCTAAATACTAGGCAGTATAATTGGGCCAAGTTGTGTGATAGAATATATATTTGATTCTTTAAATTTTTGGTTTTTTATTATAACAGTGTGCTCAGTTTAAACAGACAAAGATAAGAACAGTTGCCATCATTTTAAGATAACTGAAGTTAGAAATCTGATATGATTGATTTAAAATCTTTACCTCTGCAATTACCTCTAAGACCTTTTAAGACCCTGCAATGATCCGCCGACCCACTCCACTTCTTACACCTCTCTGGCCTTGTTTTCTGTTACTCTTTCTCTTAGTCACCTTGCGCTATCCATACTGACCATCCTCTTTTTGTTTGTGCTGTCAGCAGCATCTTCTGTGAATGTCCCTTAGATGTCCTCATGTTTTAGTTTCCTCTTCCCAAGTACTTTTCTGCTCTTCTCTGCTTTATTTTTCTCTTTTCAACATTCTAAATACTGTATTCATTCAAAATACTTAATTATCTTGTTTGTCTCTCTCTACCACTAGAACATATGTGCCACAAAATAGTGTCTGGCATGTTGTAGGCACTGAATAAATATTTGTTGAATGAATAAATATTCACACTTATCGTGATGGTGTACTTTTTTAAAAAAACAGAATCATGCAAACATATTACTCTAATACTTGCTTTCCCCTCTCTTAGTAACTGATGGATATTGTCATTTGATAGTGATTTTAAGTTACTGCAGAATAGTCCATAATAAGTTTGTTTCCAGTTTTTTCTCACGACAAATAAAGTTGTAATAAACACCCTTATACATATTTTTTAAATATTTTGCTCCTTTTATTTTTATGAAGTAAGCTCCTTCATGTGGGTCAACATACAGTAGTTCCTTTTTTTGTGGTTTTGCTTTCCCTATGGTCTGAAAATATTAAATGAAAAATTCCAGAAATAAACAATTCATGAGTTTCATGTTGCATGCCGTTTTGAGTAGTGTGATGAAATTTTGCGCCGTCCTTTTCTGTCCCACCTGGGACATGAATCCTTTTGTCCGGTGTATCCACTTAGTAACCCTCAGTTATCAGATTGACTGTTGAGGTATCACAGTGCTTGTGTTCAAGAAACCCTAATTTTACTTAATAATGGCCCCAAAGTGCAAGAGTAGTGTTACTGGCATATTGTTATAATTGTTCTATTTTATTGTTATTGTTGCTTATCTTTCATTGTGCCTAATTTATAAATTTTATCATGGGTTTCTATGAAAAAACATATATATACAGGGTCCAGTGCTATCCAAGGTTTCAGGCATCTACCAGGGATCTTGGAACGTATTTATTCATCATGGATAAGTGCCCGATAAGGGGGTACTAATGTATTTTTAGTTTAGTAGATACTTACAGAATACTTTCCTAGTACCATCAGCAATACACCAATGTCATTTCCTTGTATTCTTGCCAGCCTTATTTAACCTTAATATTTATACTTTCAAGAGCCTTAGTTTTAAGATAAGTGAAAAGAAGCTTCTTTTAAATGTCATTGTGTATTTTTCCATAATATTGAAACCAAAGGTAATGAAGAATTCTTAATCATAAATTAATTCCATCTAAATTGATTCCTCCACATGCATTATATACTTTTATGTGTAGTTTTGAGTGAGCATGGAACATATGTAAAATTTTAAATTATACGGGAGCCACTTTTTTCCTGAACGACAGCCCATATTTTTATTTGAAAGATTATCAGATTGGGATATTAGAGTTTGGTTCACTATTTTTTAGTTATAATTTATATCTGGGAAAATGTAATTCTTTAGCCTTCTGAGTTATATTACATTCTGGCTTCATCGCTGGAGTTGGTCTTGACTGGTCTGAGTTGAGATTCTCCATACGTAAGTTATTCCTTGTATAAAAGTGCTTCTTTGGTCAGTCTTTCTATTTTGGAAAATTTGGTTTATAAAAACTGCTGCAGTAAGCTGGGCATGGTGGTACATGCTTATAGTCCCAGCTACTCGGGAGGCTGAGCCCAGGAGTTCAAATCTGACCTGGCCAATGTAGTGAGACCCAGTCTCTACAAAAGAAAAAGAGATCAGTGGCCATTATATTAAGGCACCAGATTTTTTAATACTTACTCAGTAAACGTTTATTTATTGAGCATTTACTAAGTAGAAGAGTCCCTGCTCGGGAGTAGTTCCATCTGGTCAAGCTATGGAATCCTCTTAACAGTTAATTACTTGCTCTCTTAGAACATTAACAACTAAGTTATGTTCTTGTCTTGGCTGTTAGAATCCCTAGCAGGTATTTTAAACTTACATTTTTGATATAGTTATTTCACCCCTTTCACTTCATTTTAGTTTTTTTTCCTCTACCTTTTTTTTTTTTTTTTTTTTTTGTAAACTTTTAGGGAGCTAGGTAATAGTATATTTTTCAAACACAACCTATCCCATTCTCGGTTTCACACATTTCATTCTTGGATTATTGCTTTCTATCTTTTCAACTTTACACCCTCTAGAATTCTACTTTTAATAATCCTGCCAACACCACCGACCAATAAATGGTAAGAACCATTTATGTCATACTACCCTTTCGTTATTCCTTACTCCTCTCTTTCTTCTTATTCTCACATGAACCTCAGTAACTAAATGTGTCAAGAAAAAACAATCTTTACGACTAATTTTACTTGAAATATGTGACAACGAACCCTTTTATGCTGACCAGTAGCTATACTAGGTTTCCCTAGCCCTTTAATGCTGACCAGTAGTTAAAATGCTGCATTTCCTTAGTTTAATTTAATCTTCCGTTCATCTAGACCACTGTTTCTTACTTTCTCCCTTATCCTAAGAACTCCAGCACCACCTCTCTTTCACTTTCAGTACGTGACCTTGCATCCTGAGAAAATTGAATCATCGGAAGAAAACTTGCAAAGACTTTCCCTACACCATCTATCTGCCCACCAGTACCTGCATCTCCTCTTCTTTACCTTTAATGAGAAAATGGAAGCGTCAGAAGAAAACTCCCAAAGACTTTGCCTACCCTATCTATCCACCCACCAACATCTACACCCATATACTTCCTACCGGTGACTAGATAAACTTTTTTTTTTTTTTAGACAGAGCCTTGCTCTGTCCCCCATGTTGGAGAGCAGTGGCACGATCTCAGCTCACTGCAACCTCCACCTCACAGGTTGAAGTGATTCTTCTGCTTCAGCCTCCGAAGTAGCTGGGATTACAGGCATGGGCCACCATGCCCTACTAATTTTTGTATTTTTGGTAGATATGGGGTTTCACCATGTTAGCCAGGCTGGTCTTGAACTCCTGATCTTAGGCAATCTGCCAGCCTTGGCCTCTCAAAGTGCTGGGAATAACAGGTGTGAGCCACCGCACCCGGCCTAGATAAACTTTTGGTAACCAGTCCCTTCATTGTGTACTAGATCCTATATGGTTTCTCCTTCTCAACAGCACTGTCGGTAGCAATTCTCTTTTCTTTCTCCTATTTTTTCCCTCTCTTGAATCATTCTCATCAGCATACACACTTATATCTCCAATCTTAAACACAGAAAACCTTTTGACTTCAACCCTCTTGCCTCAGCCTTTTAGCTACAGACCCATTCCTCTGCTTCCCTTGGCAATAAAGATCCCTGAACCGCTGCTTTCAGTCACCTCCATTTTTTTCCCATTATCCTGAATCTGTTCCTGACAGGCTGGCTCTCACTCCCACAACTCTCTAAAATTAAGCTTTTGTGGTTTCCAGTGACTTTCATGTAGCTAAATCCAATGGTTACTTCTCCTCTCCATCTTTATCTTACTGAATAAGTAATAATATTTGATATACTCTCTTCACTTGGCTTTAATGCCACTGCAGGCCCTTTTTTTCCTCCTACCTGTCTGGATGTTCCTGTCTCCTCTTGCTGGTTCCCTCTTCTCCCCTACCTTTTAGTGAAAAGCCTTTTGACTCGTTACATGGTCTTCTTTATCCACTGGTGATCTTATCCTGCCCACTAACTTTAAAGGTACACCAGTTGATCCCAAATGTGTACCTCTAGCCCAGACTTCTTTGCTAAACTTCAGTCTCATATATTCAGCTAGCTACTCAACATGCCCATTTGAATACCTAATTAGACGTCTCACACTTGATGTGTCCAAATATGAACTCCTGATCTTTGCCCACCCCAAACCCACAACTCTAATTGCTCAGGCCAGAAACCTTGAAGTCATCCTTAATTTCTCTCTTTACTCCATTGTATTGAAAAATCTTGTTACCTTGGCCTGAAAATCAGTTACTCGGGAGGTGGAGTTGGGAGGATCACCTGAGCCTGGGGAGGTCACTGCAGTGAGCTGTGATTGTGCTACTGTACTCCAGCCTAGGCAACAGTGTGAGACCTTGTCTCAAAATATAGGTATATAATCTTAATCACTTCTCACCATGGTTCAAACAATTAATTTAATCTCATACTTGCATTAGTCATTTAACTGGTCTCCCTGATTCCATCATTGCTTGTAGTTTATGTAGCACTCTGAGTGATCCTCTTCAATTATCTAAATCAAATCATATCACACTTCAGTTCAGAGCCCGACAATGACTTTCCATTTCCCTCTCAGTAAAAGATAGTCTTTCAAATGCTCTGCAAGGCCTTAGGTTATCAAAGCCTCCGGATACTGTTCCCTGAAACTCATTTTCTACTGTTCTTAGCCATGCTAGCTTACTTGAATATATTGGGTCCAATTCTAACTTAGAGCTTTTGTACTGGCTCTTCTCTTTGGCTGACATATTTCATGTCCTTCAAGTGTTCACTTAACTTCATCTCATGAGGGGTACACTGATTACCCTATTTAAAAATCAAAACCCCCCATTTGTCTCCATACACACATTTTTCATCTCGCTGCTTTTTCCCCTTTTTTACATTGCACTTATCACCTTTTAACAAACTATAATGTATGTGTTCTGTTTATCTGTATCTACCCTCCTCTAACCAACTAAATGTAAACTTGGTGAAGGCAGGGATGTTTTATCCATTTTACTGATGAAACTAGAACCATGCATAGCACATAGCAAGTTACCAGAAAATTTTTGTTGGATCTTCTCCCTACCTTCCTTTGAAACTTCTTGATCTCTTTCTTCTGTTGATCTTACTACTCTTTATTGAGAAATGAAATCTTGATGCTACCTTTAGGTTCTCACTTATTTTTGCCTCCCATTCTTTACATCCAGTCAGTGAATTAACTTGGTAAGTTAACTTAGACCAGTATCTGGCACATATTAGACCCTCTATATATTGGCTGTATCAGCACTGTCATCATGATCATTATCATCATCACTACCATCACCTTTTATTTAGCTTTGGCAGTCTCTGTGTCTGCCTTCTGTTCCATCCACTTCCTCTCTGAGTGGTCACTTCTCACTCAAAATTTTGCATTTGGCTTCTTAAAAGTCTCCCTGTGTGTGTGTGTGTGTCCCTCTCTTTTGTCTTCAGTATTCCTTTTCTGCTCCACTGTAACTTCCAGTTTCACTTTTTTTTCTTTTTTTTTTTTTTTGTAAAGACGGAGTCTCGCTCTGTTGCCAGGCTGGACAGCCGTGGCGCAAACTTGGCTCACTGCAACCTCCGCCTCCTGGGTTCAAGCGATTCTCCTGCCCTCAGCCTACCGAGTAGCTGGCACTACAGGCACGCATCACCATGCCCAGCTAATTTTTGTATTTTTCCTAGAGACAGGGTTTCACCATGTTGGCCAGAATTGTCTCGATGTCTTGACATCGTGATCTGCCCGCCTTGGCCTTCCAAAGTGTTGGGATTACAGGCATGAGCCCACATATTTTTTTTTAATACACAGGTGCGACGCCTTACTTTCTCCTCAGAAACCCTCAGTGCCTCTTTGTTGATTGCATGGGAAATTCTAAACATTCAGGTCCTCGTCTCTTCTTTCTCCAGGCTCATCTTTCACTATGGTTCTCTACTCCTCACATATCCCATTCACTTTCATATATCCAAATCTGCAGTGCAGTATTTGTTTAGTCTGGACTGGCTCTCTCCAATTCCTTAAATTCTCATTTTATAAAGCCTAACTCCCAAGTGTCACTTTGTTTCCTGAGCCCTCAATTAGAAGTCATCAGTTGGGTTAGTGCCCTCTCCCATTCCACAGTGAAGTTATTCTACAACTTGACCCTTTTTCTCAAAGCCTCTAACCTCCCCCACATACACTAACAAACATGACAGCAGTTCTCCAAGAAGTAAAATGAGATTTAGGCTTATGAGAGAAAGTGAGACAAAATATAGAAAGTGAGACTGAGTTTTTAGTTGTATTTTCTTATGCCTCTGGACATATTTGAATCTTCATGGTTTAGTTACTCTTTCCATATGCTGTCTGGGATTTTCTATCAGTTATTAGCACCTCTCCCTATGCCTTTATCTTCAATTTCTACCGTTTTACTAACTCCTACCCACTACCTACAGCTTCATTCAAGGCAGAGGTACAATCAAGGTAGCTCTATCCTAATGGAACTTTTTCCCAAATTTAGTATTTTGCTTTTCTTTTAATGCTTATAATAATCTCTGTGTCTTATTAACTATTTTAAATTAAATCTCGGCTCAGAACCATGTGACCTGCTTCTCCAGTAAACTAACTGTGGTGGAGGTAACCAATGGCATCTCAACTGACAAATCCTTGTTTTATTTTATTTTATTTTATTTTTTGTTTGTTTTCAGTTACAAAGCACGCCAAATCCATTTACCTCTTCAATTCTTATTGATGCCCACTTTTATGAGGTTTACCAGTGTTCATCTGGCCTTCCTTTTCCCATTGGAGTTGCTTTCTCCTGTTTGTCTTCCTCTATCTGATTATGCCTTTCAGAAGCCTCATTTGTTCTTCCTTTACCCCTTAGATATTCTCTGTGTCACACACATACATACATAAACTCTCTCTCTATATATATATGTATAATATTTATATATTTTATTATATATAGTAAAATAGTAGGTATATGTGTGTATGTTTATAGACCCTCACAGTTATAACTTTTTCCTCTGGTTACCTCATTTATTAGTTTCAGCTACCACCTGCAAACTTATAATGCCTCTTTTCCTGTATCTGTTGATCCACACTTGCTAATTCTGCTTACTTTTAGAGCTCCATGCCATGTAAAGTTGGGTCATTTTGTAGCCATAGCTTGGTATCTCCCCCCCCAGAAATTTTCCCTAGGACCTCTGAATTAGTGCCCTACCTACTCTTAGTGACTATTAAGAGGGTTAGTAAAATATATCAGATTATCAAAACACCGGCATTAAAACTTCAAAATTTAGACACCAGTAAATACTTACCTCTTAGGGTTAAACTCTGAAGTTGGATAATCCAGACTCAAATTACTCTTGCCAAAGGGCTACCCCTGACTGACTCTACACGCCCTGAGAAATTTGCATATCTAAGACCCAGCCACACCCTATGACTTACCCAAACCTACCACCCCCATCAACATCTAGCACATATATGCTTAAATGAAATCCTGGTTTCTGAATTAAAACTCTTATACTTTTAAAAAAGTTCTCCACCCCCAAATCCCCCCCGCCCCCCACTTAAATAGCAGTCATAATTAGCTCCTGCTACCAGACAAGTTCAAAATTCCAGCAAAATGAACAACCCATCATGGATGAGCCAAAACTCTAAAACTTCATTTGCTGTTTTGAGCCTCCCCCAAACCATTCCTTTCCCGGGATTTTTCTGTCCAAACAGATACGACACAGATAAAATATTGGTTTTGTTATTCCTAATCCTGAAGGAGAGAGACTTAATACACCCTTGTAGCCACAGCTGCTTTGTTAATACGCTTTTCTGGTGCACATTTCACCTTCGTTTTCACTCCTCCTCTCCCTCTTATACCTACTTACCTCTTCCACAAAGTCAAAGCTAGACAGAACAACCACACTTCTACCTCCTTCACTGGGGTCCACATGGAGAAAACACATAAGCAAGGCTCAAATGAAGCACATGCTCAGTTGCTTCTTTCAAACTCACCAATCAGATATTACTCCTCCCTTGTGGTGATCCAGGGAGTAAAGGTCATCAGTTACTGTTTTGTTCCTAATACTTCAGCAGGGGTAAAAGCTCCTCCTCTACTGATCTTCAGATTGGAGCTTTCTGGGAGTCCAGCATAAATTTCCAGGGTTAGGATGCAGGCAGTTTCTGTATCTTTAGCTTTTAGATGCATTCTTTCCTAAAATCCGTCTGCCTGGGAAAGTATGGGTATTCTGCATGGTTTTCCTTCCATGTTTCCCTTTTCAGGAACAAGACTTATCTCTCACCTAGCCTAAGGTAAGTATGTTGCATTGCCCCAGGGTGTGAAAACTTGGTGGTGGGCCAAACTTTTCAAGAACCTAGCTGAGAGCTGGTTTGACTGTCTTGGGTTATCAAAACTTTTTAAATTTGGCTTAAAAAAAAAAAAAAGAACCTAAGAGAAGGTTAATTTGAAAGGCAGGACAGAGGGTATCTAGCAAAAGCACAACACTTAAAAGATGAAGTCAGACTTTTTTTAATGGAAACTAAATATTGTTTGGCTTATGAATTTGTGAGGACTGGTTTTACGTGTTGTAGGCTCCGTGCCTTAACTGACATTGTTTTTACACGCATTTAAAATACACATAAAATAATTCAGAATGCTAGATTATGGGTGGAGAATAGTTTTTAAGAAACATCTTTTAGGTGACATGCAGACAGAGTTTAAAGATGATTTTCATACCTTTATGAACCAAGAATGAAAATTTAACAGTTTAAATAGTTTATTAAGATATATTTTTGGACTTTTAAACCTACACTTAGTTTTTTGACTGTGAAAGTAATAATGTACTCATTTTAACAAATAGAAACAATGTATAGTTATATAAAGTAAAATTGAAAGACACCGTCTTTCTGCTATCCCTCTTCCTGTTCCACCCTCCAGAGGTAGTCTCTATTAGCCTTTTATTTATAACTTTTATGGGGTTTTTTCTGTGTTTATACAAATCGATGCACAAAGAGGGTTCTCTTCTCTCATAAAAGTGATTATTAGTCTTCAGTGTGCCTTTTTTTCCTCCTAACAAATGTAAACTGGAAGCATTTTCCCAAGTACATATGGTGGCTATCTAGTATTCTGTTAATATATCCTGTTAATTTATTCCTTCCCATTGATAGATTTACCTGGTTGCCATGTATTGCCATTATAATCAATTTGCAAAGAAAATTGCTGAACCCTTGAGTTTTTCACTAGAGATAGACATTTTATAGAATAAGTTGTTAGGATAAGCAGTTTGTAATTTTTCTTAGGAGCCTTTCAAATTAGTTTTTCTAAAATGTAAATATTCATGCCGACAGCAGTACAGGAGATAATTCAGTTTCTCAGACTTGTGCTGATATCTGATGCTTTTTTAAATTTTGCCAAATTAATGATCAAAAAATGGTTCTTTGTCAGTTCAACTTACATGTCCTTAATGATTAAAAGCTACGTATTTGTTTATTATTTACCCATTTTAAAATTAGTCTTATATTGTTAATTTGATCTTGATATTGTAAAAATAATGTCTCTTTAGAGTGGTTTGAATATGATCTTGATAAAACAATGAATTGAACTAGATGACTTTGAATTTTATGATATCATGGTTTCCTTATTATTAAATGATTATGTGACAACTTTTTCTCCAGGGTAAATTTCAATGTTATATCTCTGCTTTATTGATCTTTAACAGTTAAGGGAAGAAAGTCGGAGGCTGGCTTTGGCTGCGAAAAGAGAAAAAAGAAAAGAGAAGAGAAGGAAGAAAAAGGAAGAGCAAAGAAGAAAACTAGAAGAAATCGAAGCCAAAAATAAAGAAAACTTTGAACTCCAAGCTGCTCAAGAAAAAGAAAAGCTTAAAGTTGAAGGTATTTTCTCAACAACCCTCCCATTTGTTTTATATTCTAGTTAAAATTATATTTACTTGATTATCAGTCACTCTTGAAAATATACTTTTAAGTTATTAAACCCTTAAGATAGGCCATGCACAGTGGCTCACGCCCATAATCCCCGCATTTGTAGCAGGTCAAGGTGGGAGAGTCACTTGAGTCTAGGAGTTCAAGACCAGCCTGGGCAACAAAGTGAGACTGTCTCTACAAAAAAAGGAAAAAAAAAATTTTAATTAGCTGGGCACAGGAGCATACCCCTGTAATCCCAGCTAGCTACTGGGAATAAGGGAGTAAGGTGGGAGGATCACTTCAGCCTGGGAGGTTGAGACTGGAGTGAGCCATGATGTGGCACCACTGCACTCCAGCCTGGGTGACAGAGCAAGACCCTGTGTCAAAAAAAAGAGAAAAGAAAAGATATATGCTTTTTTTGTTGTTGACCGAATTCCTCCCTAACTTTGTTATGAAAAATTTCAAACCTACAGACAAGTTGAAAGATGATAAAATGAATACCTGAATACATTACACCTAGATTGACAAAATTGTTAACATTTTACCATATATGCTTTATTTTTCTCTTTAAGTACTTCCACATATTTTTTTCTGAGCCATCTGAAAGTAAATTGCAGACATCCTGACACTGCACCTATAAGTCCTTTTCTCTTTTTTTTTGAGACTGAGTCTTGCTCTGTCGCCCAAGCTGGAGTGCAGTAGTGTGCTCTCGGCTCACTGCAACCTCCGTTTCCTGGGTTCAAGCTATTCTCCTGCCTTAGCCTCCCAAGTAGCTAAGACTACAGGCATGCGCCACCATGTCCACCTAATTTTTGTATTTTTAGTAGAGAGGGGATTTTGCCACGTTGGCCAGGGTAGCCTCTAACTCCTGATCTCAAGTGATCCCCCCCACCTCAGCCTCCCAAAGTACTGGGATTACAGGTGTGATCCACTGCGCTGGCCACCTATAAATAATTAAGCCCACATCCCAAGAATGACATTTGCTTACATCATCATAATACTGTTTTAGGTATTATAAATGGTAATTTCATAATATCATCTACAATTCAGATCATCAATTTCTTCAAATGAGGGAATTATTTTTAACTAGGTTGTAATCAAAAGGTTATTTGGGATGGAAGTATAGTAATCCTGTCCCTTCATATCCACAGGGAATGGTTTCCAGGACCCTCATGGATACCAAAATTCAGATACTTAAGTCTTTATATAACATGGTGTAATATTTGCATAAAAATTATGCACATTCTCCCATATACTTTAAATCATCTCTATATTACCTCTAATACCTAATATAACGTAAATGCTGTGTAAATAGTTGTTATACTGTGTTTTTTTAATTTGTATTTTTTTATTGTTTTGTTTTTCGAATACTTTCAATCTAGTGTTGGTTAAATCTGTGGATAAAGAGGACTGACTGTATTGTGGGAAGGAACCATTGCCATGAAACCACCAAAAATATGTGCATGCAATGTGTGTATGTGTGTTTGTGTTGTTTTTTGTTTTTTGTTTTTTTTAATTTCCCTTCTCCAGCCTTTTATTTTGAAAATTTTCAAACTACAGAAAAGTTTAAGGATTAATATGGTGAACACCTCTATGTCACCTACATTTTTAAAGCATTTTGGCACACATGGGATATGTCTTCTCTTTTTTTGAGTAGTTTACATGTAAGCTATACACATCACGTGAAATCACCCCTAGATACTTGATTACGTATTTCCCAGAAAGAGGACATGATTTTACATAACTGCAACATTAAGAAATTTAATAATTATATAATAATACATAATATACAGTAATACTTATATTTTCCAAACTGTCCTCCAAATTTTTCTTCTCTGAGAAAAGGATACACACACACACACACACACACACACACACACACACACACACAGACTTTTTTTTTTTAAATTCAAGTAGCTGCAAATAGGAAACCAGAGGAAGAGCCCCAGGATGGGACAAATCATGGCTACCCCTCCGCAGCAGAACAGGGGGAGGAGGTGCTCCCTACACCCTTTATGGTCGATTCGGGCCCCCTTGCTCACTCTGCTGCAGCATCCTAGGGGCAGGGCCCCACCTTCCCTGGGACTGGGGTAGTCACTCACCCAGCCTGCCATGCCCCAGCCCCTCTTCCCCACGAAGAGTATCTTATGAGAGGGGATTGTGGGCAGAACAGGAGGCAATGAGGATGAACATTTGATGCTGGTAGCGGCAGCAATGACAGATGTCGAAGAATGGAACACTGAACAAAAAACACCACCACTGTCCAGAGGTAGTTTGTGAACAGAGGAAAAATGGAACCAGAACCTTAGGGGGCAGGGAGGAGCAGGAGGGTTGGGAACAGGCAGGGTGAGCTCCTTGCTATTGGTGCCCCTTCTGAGGAGGGGGAAATGGCCGAGTGGCGGAAGCAAAGTAAGGTTGGGAGAGCGGCCCCAGCCCACCTCAGGCGGTGGCCACAGGACTTGTGGGCCTCACCTAGACAATAAGTGACTGCATCTCTATCACCTCAATAGGTACTCAGATCCCAAGCAAAGGGCAAGGGGGCTGGGGCCACAGTGAAGAGGGAGTAGGAGGCTCACACCCCTCCTGCCTTCCTGTAGCCAAAGGGGACTGTCCAACCTAGTGCAGGGACTAGGGGAGGTGGGAAAGGATGAAAAGTGTGAGCCCCACGTAGTGACAAACACAGTTTGGCTGGGGGAATCCTGGGGCCAGCACTCCCTCCATTGGCCATACCTGCTACCAGGGCAGTAGAGTAGAGCGTGCCAGGATGAGATGGGGCTTGGACCCCTTTTAAGGCCAGGGAACCTTCCCAGGCCACACTCTGGGAAGCCAGAGGGAACAGTGGAGGAGCAGAGAGGTTGCCCCAACCCCAGAGAGCAATGTTGCTACTACTAAGGGAGTTGGGATGCAACAGGTGCAGGGTGTGGCGAAGTGGGATGTTAGCCTTGTCCAGGAGGGTACGTGTGTATGCATGGGTCAGCAGGGGGAGCTGGGAACTGAGGCCCGAGGAAAACTGCTTCCCACTCAGCCCATGGGGGCCCTGCAGTAGCTGGTGTGCTGTGTAGTGTGGTGGTGAGGGTACAGGTGGAAGATGGAGGTGGTGGCTGTAAGCAGTGGTGACGGTGGGCCTGGGGAAGGGGTGGGGGCGGTGGGAGCAGAGCAAAAGCTGTCCAGTCCCAGAAGGAAGATGCTCCTTCAAATGAGGCACAGGCAGCACACACGGTCACTGCTCCTTCTGCGAGGACTCCTGCGAGATGCCCCCCTCTTCTTCCTTCTCCAGTTTTTTGGGTCTGCCGCTTGGTTTCCTTCCTGGAGTAGTGGTGGTTTTCCGTGTCTTGGCAGCTCCCTTGTTTTTGCTTCCCTTTGGTTGGCCCCAAGGTCTCTTAGGTGTTGGCACTTTACTGGGCTCCTTCTGACTCCCTACCAGTGCTATCCTGGGACTCACCAGAGGCTGCTTGCGGGGCCTGCCCCTGCCTGACTTCTCAGTGCTGTCCATTTCCTGCCTGGAGGCCAAGGGCTGGCTGCGCTTCGAGCTCGACTCACTCATCTTCCCTTCTCTAAGGAGCAGGTGGAAGAGTGCTGGCTTGAATGGCCTTCTTGGAGCCACGCCAGCACCAGAATGCCCCCCAAAACATTTTTTATAACTACCTGCTGTTCTTTGAACAGAACGTGAGGACACAGAGTATATCAGTCCTGTCCAACTCATTACCAATGAATGTGAGAATAACTTACATGGCTAATAGTAGTAGAGTATCTCTCCTGAGTTTTTCTTTTCTTCAAGTGCTTATAGCTAAATACATTCTGGGAACATTTAGAACTTGCTAATTCAGTATTGCTACTTTTAACAGATGAGCCTGAAGTCTTGACAGAACCTCCAAGTGCCACAACCACTACTACCATAGGTATATCTGCAACCTGGACAACTTTGGCAGGTTCTCATGGTAAAAGAAATAATACCATAACTACAACCAGTTCAAAGAGGAAAAACAGGAAAAATAAAATTACTCCAGAAAACGTTCAAATTATATTTGATGATCCACTACCAATTTCATACAGTCAGCCAGAGAAGGTGAATGGAGAATCCAAGAGCAGCAGTACCAGCGAGAGTGGGGACAGTGATAACATGAGGATTTCTAGCTGCAGCGATGAAAGTAGTAACAGCAACAGCAGTCGTAAGAGTGACAATCATTCACCAGCTGTGGTCACTACCACTGTGAGCAGCAAAAAGCAGCCATCGGTTCTTGTTACATTTCCAAAGGAAGAGAGAAAATCTGTTTCTGGCAAGGCTTCAATAAAGTTAGTTCCAATTTTTATTTTCAATGTTTATAGTGTCATGAAATACCTTATTACTGAATTTTTTGGTAAAGAAAGTAAATTCACAGCTTGCAAAATAGGATTTTTCTTTGTGCTAAAGAAGGTACAGTTTCAATTGAATTGAAGAATAAGGTTTTGCTTAGATTTTGTATTAATGAGACATCAAATTATTTTTACTATATAATTTCTTTTTTTTTTTTTTGGTTGTTAAACTTAGCACATGAAAAGTATGGATTCTGGTTTCGAAGGGGTTATTACTGTGATTCAACTCTGCTAAATGTGTACCCTAGATAGTATCTTCTTAAAGTTGGCTCTTCAGGCTGGGCACAATGGCTCATGCTTATAATAATAGCTCTTTGGGAGGCCAAAGTGGGAGGATTGCTTGGGCCCAGGAGTTCAGCACCAGCCTGGACAACATAGGGAGACCCTGTCTCTACAAATAATTTTTTTTTTTTAATTAGCCGATGTGATGGCATGCGCCTGTGGTCCCAGCTACTTGGGAGGCGAGGCAGAAGGATCACCTGAACCCGAGAGCTCAAGGCTGCAGTGAGCTGTGATTGCACTGTTGCGCTCCAGCCTGGGTAACGGAGCGAGACCTGTCTCAAAAAGAAAAAAAAAGCTCTTTATATTATATGCTAAATATGAGGAGAAGTGAAAAATAAGGTCGTCATTTGTTATTTAAAAATAAGTTTTAAAAAATTGTGTAGTAGACTACCTTTATCATTTTAAAATTCTACATCTGTTCCGTATTTAATGTACTTTCCCTCTCTCTGTTAAAGATTGTCAGAAACTATCAATGAAGGGACCAGTAATTCTCTATCTACTTGTACAAAATCTGGTCCATCTCCCCTTTCCTCTCCAAATGGGAAGTTAACAGTAGCAAGTCCTAAGCGTGGGCAAAAGAGGGAAGAAGGATGGAAAGAAGTTGTAAGAAGGTGAGTAATTGTTTTTCTCATTCTTTTTATGTGCTATATATCACAGTCAAGTGTTATTTACCTTGTAATTAAATTCTTCCTACTCTTCTAAAAGTTGCAGACAAACTGATGGTTCAAGGCTAAATTTGACCAACAGAAAGAACCTGTGCCATATTTTAGATGAAAAAAAATTACATGTTAATTTGGCCCCTCAAAAGTATTGGAATTTGTTTAAGATTGTGTCTTTTTCAGCTTTGTTATCTCAAAGCCCTATATAATACAAAGAATTATTATAAAAGCTACTTGTAAATATTTGATGAATGAGTGGGTAATGATTTTAAATTGTTGATCTAATAATAGTAACTGTTGTCTTTAAATCATAGGATAATTTCATTTTAAGGGTTTCAGAATAAAAATATTTTGTTTTGCCTGGGATTTTAAAAATAATATGTATCCAAGAGTAGGAATACAATATCCCAGAAACTTAAAAGGAGGTAAGACACCTGAAATCTGGAAAAAATGTGATCCTTTGTAACTCTTTGATAACTTATTTTAAAGAACTTTCCAGAAATTTCATAAAAATTTAAACTTTTGATTGTCTGAAACAAAAGCTATGGTGAACCAAACTTAGTAACTACTGTTAATCCCTAAGTGCAGTATACAGTTTTTTGGTTTATTTCCTCCGTATTTTGGACCAAATCTTGCCCCCGTCATAACTATGTTTATTTCTGTCTCTTTTTTCACACACGATAAACACATTCTCTCGTTCACTCCTTCACATACACTCTATTGGATTAATTGAAATCACATCATCAGAATATTCTCTGTACAATAAGAGATTTTTGTATAGATTTTGTAGATTTTTGTACAAAAAAATAAGGTTTTTGTATATGCATTTAATGTTGTGTTATACAAATAAGTTTTTCACTAATTTGGAAATGATGATCACTGGCTGATTATCATGCCCCTTAGGGAAAAAGTAATTGTCAGGTAACTTAGAACAGGGATCATGCCCTTCCTTTTAGAAAATATGACAATTTTTAATACTTAACCATTCTCAATAAATAATTTACTTGTTTGAACTATACTTGACTGTTTCTCTTTATTGAGAACTTTATACTGTATTTCTTTTAGAAATATTCTTTAATCAGCTTATCAGGAATTTGGGCCCGACACCTGTGGCTCATGCTTATAATCCCAGCATTTTGGGAGGCCAAGACAAGAGGATCACTTGATGCCAAGAGTTTGAGACTAGCTGGGCAACATAGCAAGACCCCATTTCTGCTAAAAACAAAATTTAAAAATTAGCTGGGCAAGTGGTTCGTGCTTGTAATCTCAGCTACTTGGGGAAGGTGGGAGGATTGCTTGTGCCCAGGAGTTTGAGGCTGCAGTGAGCTATGATCATACTACTACATTCCAGCCTGGGTACAGAACGAGACTCTATCAAAAAAAAAAAAAAAAAAAAAAAAAAAAAGGAAATCGATATCCACCTTTCCTGGACCTGAATGTTTAAAATTAAAATGTAATTTTGCAAGTATTAGATGGATATTGCTTTTTTTTTTTTTTTTTTTTGAGATGGAGTTTGACTCCTGTTGCCCAGGCTAGAATGCAATGGCATGATCTCAGCTCGCTGCAACCTCTGCCTCCCAGATTCAAATGATTTTCCTGCCTCAGCCTCCCGAGTTGCTGGGATTACAGGTGCATGCCACCATGCTTGGCTAATTTTTTGTATTTTTAGTAGAGATGAGGTTTCACCATGTTGGCCAAGCTAGTCTTGAACTCCTGACCTCAGGTGAACCACCCGCCTTGGCCTTCCAAAGTGCTGGGATTACAGGAGTGACCCACCGTGCCCAGCCTCAGATTTTGCTTTTTAAATTCTAGTAGGATTTTCTTTTTCCGGACATTATTAAAGATTTTTAGAAAGTTTTCGTATTTGTGGATAGTCATTTTAATGCTGCTAGAAGAATACAGGGAAGTAATGATTTTTTTTTTTCTTTTTTCCTGAGAAGGAGCCTTGCTCTGTTGCCCAGGATGAAGTGCAGTGGTGCAATCTCAGTCCACGGCAACCTTCACCTCCTGGGTTCAAGTGATTCTCCCTCTTCAGCCTCCTAAGTAGCTGGGATTACAGGCGGCACACCACCATGCCTGGCTAATTTTTGTATTTTTTTCAGTAGAGACGGGATTTCACTATGTTGGCCAGTCTGGTCTCGAACTCCTAACATCAAGTGATCCGCCTGCCTCAGCCTCCCAAAGTGCTGGGATTTACAGGCATGAGCCACCATGCCCGGTCATGAATTTTTAATATCACTCTTTGAGTTATATATATTAGAGACTAAAAAAAAGCATATGAGTAAAGCACCAAAGGGGCCCACAAGAAGTCTTTCTTGACTCTTGAGGCTAGATTAGATACCCAACCATCATATATATACACATACATATATAATATATATACACACATATAGATATCTACATGTATATGTAGATATCTACATGTATATCTATATGTGTGTATATATATTATACGTGTGTGCGTGTGTGTGCACACTATTGCAACACATGACATGGTGGTGTTTTCGTAATTAGTGTGTACATAGTCTATATATGTGGGCAGAAATCCATGTCTATCTTATTTACTATTAGTATTTGCATTAGCACAGCACGTGTCTACATAGTACATGCTTAACAGATACAAGTCAAGAATGATGATCAACAAAGCAAACAATCTTTGATAATGAGATGAGAAGCTATAATAAAGCTTACATGTCTGTTGCTCCTGATTGCCTTTTCTCTGTTCATCTAGAATAGATGAGGATTATTCAACAATATTCTGTATTTATAGAAAAACATTTTAGTAATACTCTTTCCCCTTTTTAAAATTACAATAACTATTGTTAATGATTAATCTTAATTTATATATACAACTTTTAAACAGATCAAAGAAAGTATCTGTTCCATCAACTGTGATATCCAGAGTGATTGGAAGAGGAGGCTGTAATATCAACGCTATTCGGGAGTTTACTGGTGCACACATAGATATCGATAAACAGAAAGACAAGACTGGAGACCGGATAATCACTATAAGGCAAAACTTTGTCTCTTACATTTTCTTCCTTTATTTTATTGCACTGTAGCTTAATGAAATATAGCCATATGAATTTTCAGTGGAACTTTGTGTTACACAGTATACTTTTTAAAATGGGAATGTTATTAGTGTTTGAGAAGATAAACTTTATAGTTTTCTTTTTTCCTAGTTAATACACTTTTGTGAAGTGTTTTAGAGACTTTTATAGGAATTTTGTATGCATGTGTAGCAAAGGTTTAAATAAATAATTTCTGTACATAAACTGTTTATATGACATTCTTAAAAATTTGTTCTGAGACTTTCAGGGAGGACGTTTCTAACATTTTAAGCAGTGGGTTTTTGTCTTTCTCAAATAACCTCTGAGATTTGTAATTCTGAGATTGTGTCTTTAGAATTTAAGTTCAGATTTGAATCTGAAGTGAAAATACAACTTATCTTGAATAACCCATCGAGTATGTCTGTGCCTGAACATTCTTAAAATAAAAGTGATGTTCTAAGAAATCATAAGAATGTAGGAAGCTATATTTAATTACTTTAAAGTAAATTCAAGTTCCTTTGAAAAAGAGTTTTATATTTTTTAGATGGCAGATATAAGTTTGTTTGTGTGAGGCAGATGCCCCTTTGCATTATATGGAAGGGCTAATAGTTACATCATACCTCAAAAATAAGAAAGCAAGTAGCCATCTCAGTTGTATTCATTGTCCTCTCCTTCTGACTGGTTTTTCCCTGGGTAGTCGGGTAGCCACAGCCCATCTTATCTAGAAAAGAGGGAACTAGATACCCTTTATTGGTAATTTCTCCCTTGTGTTTCCATAAATATAAAATATTTTCCTGAAGATCCAGCACTAAGGTTTTATATGGCTATTGTTGGCACTATCAGGATTCCTGCCTCATTTTAAGACATCTTCCCAGAGGAGTTACAATAATTATCCTACTAATAGAAAAACTACTAATGAATTTTTAGTAGATGGAGTCATCCCAGATACCAAGATTTAATATAAAATACTGTTTTCTTACTCGGTTTTATTATTTTCCTTGTTTACTTGTATTATTTTTAGTGTTGATTAACTGTTTCAATATTTTTAGTATTAAATGTTTCAGTAACACTGTGGATTACATAGGCTTTTATGTGCAGTGGTTTTTATAACTAGTGTATTTTACAGTAGGAAAATGGTTTCTTAGTCTAAGGAAACAATAGTGAAATGTATTTTTGAAAAATAAGTCATTTACTATTCCTCTGAAAAATAAAAGTAGTAATTCAGGACAGTTTATCGCTTTGTTTGTAGAATGCCTCAAGAATGATAAGAAAATGGCTGCCCAGCTTTTGTTATCTGTCCTTTGTATGTGTGTATGTATGTACACACAAAACTGTGTGTGTGTTCGTGTACATACGTACATATTAAAAACGCTTTACATACTCAAAAGTAGGGATGATTCTACTTAATTTTTTTTCTCAATTTATAGGGGTGGCACTGAATCGACAAGACAAGCAACTCAATTGATTAATGCTTTGATCAAGGATCCAGACAAAGAAATTGATGAACTTATTCCAAAGAATCGTTTGAAAAGCTCCTCAGCAAATTCCAAAATAGGGTCATCAGCACCTACCACCACCGCTGCTAACACTTCCTTAATGGGAATTAAAATGACAACTGTAGCTCTGTCATCAACATCTCAAACTGCCACAGCACTCACTGTGCCTGCAATTTCTTCTGCATCCACTCACAAAACCATTAAGAACCCAGTGAATAATGTGAGGCCTGGTTTTCCAGTTTCTCTTCCATTAGCATATCCTCCTCCACAGTTTGCACATGCTTTGCTTGCTGCTCAGACTTTCCAGCAGATCCGTCCACCAAGGTTGCCCATGACCCACTTTGGAGGTACTTTTCCACCAGCTCAATCCACTTGGGGTCCTTTTCCTGTCAGGCCTTTGAGCCCTGCCAGAGCTACTAACTCGCCTAAGCCTCACATGGTGCCTCGCCATAGCAATCAGAATAGCAGTGGTTCTCAGGTGAATTCAGCAGGTTCTTTAACTTCAAGCCCAACAACTACAACCAGTTCATCAGCTTCAACGGTGCCTGGTACATCTACAAATGGCAGTCCAAGTTCACCTTCTGTCCGAAGGCAGCTTTTTGTCACAGTTGTGAAGACATCCAATGCCACCACAACAACAGTCACAACCACGGCAAGCAACAACAGCACTGCACCCACAAATGCCACATATCCTATGCCTACTGCCAAAGAACACTATCCAGTATCATCCCCATCTTCCCCATCACCACCAGCCCAGCCAGGAGGGGTTTCTAGAAACAGCCCTTTGGATTGTGGATCAGCATCTCCAAATAAAGTGGCATCTTCCTCCGAACAGGAAGCAGGTAGTCCACCAGTAGTAGAAACAACAAACACTAGACCTCCAAACAGCAGCAGTTCTTCTGGGAGTTCATCAGCTCATTCTAATCAGCAGCAACCTCCGGGATCTGTTTCTCAGGAACCAAGACCACCTCTTCAGCAGTCTCAGGTTCCTCCCCCGGAAGTTAGAATGACTGTTCCCCCTTTAGCAACAAGTTCTGCTTCAGTGGCGGTGCCTTCTACTGCCCCAGTGACTTACCCTATGCCTCAGACACAAATGGGATGCCCGCAGCCTACTCCTAAAATGGAAACCCCTGCTATTAGACCACCCCCTCATGGCACAACTGCCCCTCACAAGAATTCAGCTTCAGTGCAAAATTCATCTGTTGCAGTCCTCAGTGTCAATCACATTAAAAGACCTCACAGTGTTCCCTCTTCTGTCCAGCTACCTTCGACCTTAAGTACACAAAGTGCTTGTCAGAATTCAGTACATCCAGCAAATAAGCCTATTGCTCCCAATTTCAGTGCCCCCTTACCATTTGGGCCCTTTAGCACATTGTTTGAAAACAGCCCTACTTCTGCTCATGCCTTCTGGGGAGGATCTGTTGTTTCATCTCAGTCAACACCAGAATCTATGCTATCAGGAAAATCCTCATATTTGCCAAATTCAGATCCTTTACATCAGTCTGATACTTCCAAAGCTCCAGGTTTTAGACCACCATTACAGAGACCTGCTCCAAGTCCCTCAGGTGAGTTTATATTTTCTGATATTCTGCAGCTGTTCATGTGCACAAGTGATGTGAAAATTCTTGGTCATTTTCTAATGCTTTTACTCTCTGGGCGACATAGACAAAGATTTTTGGCTTTAATTGACTCAGATGCTGTTGTTTGTGTTTAGTATGGTGTTATTTTTAAAAATCTTTTAAAAAGCTGCAATAGGTTTTTATTTAATTTTCCATAAATAAGCCTTCTGATCAGGCAGCGGGTTTTTTGTTTGTTTTTGAGACAGAGTCTCACTCTGTCACTCAGGCCGGAGTACAGTGGCGTGATCTCAGCTCCTCGCAACCTCTGCCTCCCGGATTCAGGTGATTCTCCTGCTGCAGCCTCCCAAGTAGCTGGGCTTACAGACATGCACCACCACGCCTGGCTAATTTTTGTATTTTTACTGGAGACGGGGTTTCACCATGTTGGCCAAGCTGGTCTCAAACTCCTAGCCTCGGGTGATCCACCCACCTCAGCCTCCCAAAGTGCTGGGATTACAGGCGTGAGCCACAGCACCTGGCCTAGGTGTGTTTTTCTCTCTCAGAAGTCTCTTATGTTTTAATTTAATAAAGTACTGTCACCAAAAGTTTGCGTTTATTACAAATACAAAATAACAGATTTTAAAAATTGGGTTTTATTTGCATTATCTTTTTTGTTTCTAAAATAATTTTTAAAATAGAGCTACACAGTCTCATATGGTAGCCAATAACCATGTGTACTTTTAAAATTTAAATTAATGAAAATTTTAAAAATAAAAAGTTAGCTTCTTAGGCTACCCATATTTCAACCGCTTAAAAAACACTTGTGGCTAGTAGCTACCATATTGGACAGCAAAGATCTAGAACATTTCTATTATCGAAATTTCTATTGGGACAACACTGATATTTGTAGAAGATATAAAGATCTCCTGATTGTAAGCTATTGCTTTTTTTAAAAAAACTTTTTACTTTGAAATATTTTTAGATTTGTAGAAGAGTTTTATAATTCCTCAGCTTCCCTTCATGTGACCATCTTACACATAACCATGATACATTTCAAAACTAAAAAAGTTAGTATTGTTATAGTACTACTAACTAAACTACAGATTTTAGGCAGATTTCACAAGTTTTTCAAGTAATATCCTTTTTCTATTATAGGATCTAATCCAGGATGCCAGTTTCCATTTAAAGCAATAATATTGGGTTTTAATATAAGCATTTCAAGTAATTAAAGACAGTCCGTGTAAGAGATGGACACACTATGGTCTATGGGCCAAATTTGGCCTGTTGCCTGTTTTTACATTTCTTAAATGTTTTAAAAAAAATTTTTTTTAAGAATAGGCTTGGCACGGTAGCTTTCACCTGTAATCCCAGCACTTTGGGAGGCTGAGGTGGGTCGATTGCTTAAGCCCAGGAGTTCCAGACCAGCCTGGGCTTAAGGGGAGACCCCATCTCTACAAAAATACAAAAATTAGCTGGGCATGGTGGTGCACACCTGTAGTCCCAGCTACCTGGGGGGCTGAGGTGGATGGATGACTTGAGCCCTAGAGGCAGAGGTTACAGTGAGCTGAGATCGCACCTCTGCACTCCAGCCTGGGTGGAGACCCTGTCTCAAAAAAAAAGAAATTAAAAAGACTAAACATGCAACACAAAATATGAAATTTTAATTTCAGTGTTTGTAGAGAAAGCTTTCCTGAAACACAGCAATGCCCATTCATTTGCATATTGTATAAGGATACTTTTATGCTACAACGACAGAATTGAGTAGTGGGGACAGAGACCATGTGACCTGCAAAGCCTAAAATATTTGGTATTTGGCTCTTGGTTGCCAACCCCTTATCTGTGTTATTGGAAATATGACATTCTGGGACAAAAATTTCCAAGTTTAATGGGAACTCAATGTTATTTTTACCTATTTCTGTAACATGTAAATAAAATTTAATGAACATGGTCAGTAAATATTTCTTTGCTGGAAGTCAACTGAAATATTTATGTGTACTATGAAAATTAATTTCTTTTATATTAAAACAATAGAATCAATATAATTAGATTTTAGATCATTGTGTGCCAGTGCATAGGAAATGCTTTTAAGTTTGATTTTTATAGTAATTGGAATTTAATACTTTACCTTTCCAAAAATCTAGATGTGGAGTTCAGAAAGGTTAAAATTGAGATTTAGAGAACAAAAAAATAAATTCCTATTGTTTGAAAAGGTATAGAAGAAAGACCTCTGTAAGAAAGGTGAGGTTTTGGGGGAGTATATAGTTGATTAGAGCCAAAATTAGCATTGAAGTTTAACTTACAAATCAATTACCTAATTCAGGTCATTTTGAGTTAAAGATACTCCTTTTATTACATATGAAGTATGTCCTTTGATTTTCTCCTAAACCTCTTTCAGATCCTAATTTTCACTTCTCTCTTCTTCTTCCTAATTCATTTTGTGTTCCACATTTTTCTTGCTTTGTTTAACTTTTCTTATGTAAATAATTTGATCATTTGTATTTTAGACTCAGATCTGTTTTTATAGTTTGTATTTTGAAAAGTTTTTTACGTCACATAAGGATGTAAGGACAGAATAAACAGCATAGTAAATACTTGTGTATTTCCACATTTATTAATATATTCTCCGCTTGTTAACATCTTTTCAAACTGTCTCCCTCACTCCCCCATCCCTCCCTCTCCCCTTTTCCTTCCTCCCTCCTCTTTTTTTCCTCTCTTTTGCTGCTTCCTTTTCTTTCTACCCCCTCTCTTGTCTTGTCTTACCTATCTCTCCCCTTCTTCATCCTTCTTTCCTTCTTTTCCCCTTTTCTATCCTATCTCTATTTTCTTTTCTTCTCCATCTTTTGTCAAATCATGAGAAGATAACTTTCAAACATGATACTTTACCCCTAAATACTTTGATATGTGTCTTCACAATGTTTGCCTTCACAGCTCTGCCACTATTACTACACCCAATAAAATGAGAATGAATTTGATAACACACAACATAAAATGCCATTTTTCCAAATATATTATTTCTGCCTGCGTGTGTCTCTTTTCCTTGCCATTTGATCCAAGACTTAGTCAAGATTCACACATTACTTTTGGCTGTTATGTGTCTTTGGTCTCCCTCCATGTAAAGCATTCTACTGCCTTCCTCTGCAATTCTTGACATTGACTTCTTTGGCAAGTTTAATTCAGTGATTATGTCAATCCGTGATTAGATTCAGATCGAACATTTCAGCAAGGAGCATCATATAGGTGATGTTTTGAACCTCACACTGCATTTTATCAATGACAGATTAGCTGGATGTGGTGGCTCACACTTGTAATCCCAACACTTTGGGAGACTGAGGCAAGAGGCTCATTTGAGGCCAGAAGTTTAAGACCAGCCTGGGCAGCATAGTGAGACCTTGTCTCAACAAAAATAAATTAAAAAGCTGAGTGTGGTGGCATGTACCTGTAATCCCAGCTACTTGGGAGGCTGAGGCAGGAGGATCACTTGAGCCCAGTAGATGGAGGCTGTGGTGAGCCAAGGGCAACAGAGCAATCTCCTGTCTCCTTAAAACAAAGAAAAAATGACAAATTGTTCCAGTATTGGCTGTGGAAAGCATGGCCATGTGGTTAATATGTAATAATTATCAGATCTCTTCATTGTAGAATTGTATCTGCAGCCCGTTTTTGCCCTGTAGTTTTATACAACTCTTTGGTCCTTAAACCTATCGTTTTTGCCCTGTAGTTTTATACAACTCTTTGGTCCTTAAACCTATTTAAAATCATATATATATTATATATTTTTATTGATTGATTGATTCATTCATTCATTTTTTGAGATGGAGTCTCACTCTCACGCCCAGGCTGGAGTGCAGTGGCACAATCTAGGCTCATTGCAACCTCTGCCTCCCAAGATCAAGCATAAAATCCGATATTGACATGTATTCTATAAAAGCTAATAAAAGGTAAAACAAAAATACAGCTAGGTGTAATGACGCACACCTGTAGTCCCAGATAGGAGGCTGAGGCAAGAGGGTTGCTTGAGCCCAAGAGTTTGAGGCTACTGTGAGCTATGATCACGCCACTGCATTCCACCCTGAGCAACAGAGAAAGCTGTCTCCTAAGTTAAAAAAAAAAAAAAAAAAAATCATTGACAATTATTTTCTTTCTTTTTTTCTGTAGTTTTAACCCATTAGACTAAAATCAGGTAGGTTACATGTGTAAATAGTTTAGTGTGTAAACATTTGTAATACTTTTTTAATAAACATATTTCAAAAACAAATGTGTATCTGTAAGAGAGAAAAAGAGGAGGAAGAGTAAATGTTTTATCTTTATCCCTAAAAATAAACATTTTTTTAAAAAAAGTTATCTAAAGATCCCTAAAGATAAACATTTATTCTTGCTCCTCTTTTTCTCTCTCACAAATACACATACATTCATTTTTGAAATAGGAACATCTGGAAGTTTCACTTTCTGTTTAATATATGGTTTTTGGTTTCGGGTTTTTAAAATAAGTTTGCATTAATTTTGCGATCCATAAAGGCAACAAAAGTCCACTTTGACAAAAAGCCCATGTAAAGGAAAACTAATTGATCCTTTTTAACTAAAACATTAATGCCCACTAGTGCTGAAAGTACTACAATCAAGAATTAAATTTGTTCCCAGTAAATTATAATTTGAATTTTAGAGTATAATGTGATCATTGTTTCTTTTATAATTATCTACATAGTTTTAGTTTTTTGTGTGTGTGAGACAGGGTCTCACTCTGTCACTCAGGGTGCAGCCTTAACCTCTTGGGCTCAAGCAATCCTCCCACCTCAGCCTCCCAAGTAACTGGAACTACAAACATGCACCACCAAACTTGACTAATTTTTTTTTTTTTTTAATTTTTTGTACAGACAGTCTCATAATGTTGCTCATCCTGGTCTTGAACTCTGGGCTCAAACAGTCCTCTCACTTTGGCCTCCCAAAGTGTTGAGATTACAGGCATGAACCACCACAACCAGCCAGGAACTTTTTTTTTTTTTTTTTTTTTGAGGTGATGTTTTGATTGACATGTTGCCCAGACCAGTCTTGAACGCCTGGCCTTAAGCAGTCCTCCTACCTTGGCCTCCCAAGTGCTGGGATTACAGGTGTATTTTCTTAATTATCTAAAATAGTTTTGAATGTATTTAGGGCCTTTTAGAATTTTAAGATGTGTCTATTTCTTGCAGGGGTAACTATTATAAATTATGATGACCTTCTACATTATAGGTATTGTCAATATGGACCCGCCATATGGTTCTGTAACACCTTCTTCAACACATTTGGGAAACTTTGCTTCAAACCTTTCAGGAGGTCAGATGTACGGACCTGGGGCACCCCTTGGAGGAGCACCCGCAGCTGCTAACTTTAACAGACAACATTTTTCCCCGCTTAGTTTGTTGACTCCGTGTTCATCAGCATCAAATGGTAAGTTTTATACACTGTAATTCCATAAGAATCTGCATATGTTTTCTTAAAAACAGCAGGTTTCAAACTTCATCATAATTTTAATACCATAAAAATGTAATTTGTACTCTTGGAAGTCTGGAATTTCAAAAAAATTTCTAGGTATTTAAATGATTGGAATCAACCTAGGTTCTATCAAACCTAAAATACTGAAGTTGTTCTAAGAGGGATTTTTATTATTTTTCATGTTTATTAGAGACAGGGCCTCACTGTGTTGCCCTGGCTGGTTTCATCAAACTTTTGGGCTGAAGCAATCCTTCTGCCTTCCAAAGTGCTGGAATTACAGGTGTGAACCACCACGCCTGTCCTGAGGGATCATTTTCTGAGGGAAAAAAATTAATCCTTGTACCTCTTATTAATTTATGTTTACTTTTGGTTTTGAGAATACAGCTACTAAAGAGAAAGATTTCTACCCTTAAGTGAAAATTACATCCTTTTATTCCACCTTTAAATCTCATCTAGGCTGGGCACAGTGGCATACACCTGTAATCCTAGCACTTTGGTAGGCCGAGGCGGGTGGATCACCTGAGGTCAGGAGTTTGAGACCAGCTTGGCCTGCATGGCAAAACCCTGCCTCTACTAAAAATACAAAAATTAGCCAGGCATTGTGGTGTGTACCTGTGATCCCAGCTACTTGGGAGGCTGAGGCAGGAGAATCGCTTGAACCCAGGAAGCGGAGGTTGCAATGAGCCAAGATCATGCCACTGCACTCCAGCCTGGGCAACAGAGCAAGACTCCGTCTCAAAAAAAAAGAGAAAAACAATCTCAATCTCATCTGCATTAACAACACAACTGATTTCACATTATCACATGTGTTTTTTAACTACAGGCAGACTTTTGAAGCAGGGATTAGATTTTCTTTTCTTTTTTTTTTTATTTGAGATAGAGTCTCGCTCTGTCACCCAGGCTGGAGTACAATGGCTCAAGTGATTCTCTCGCCTCAGCCTCCCAAGTAAATGGGACTACAGGCGTGTGCTACCACACCTGGCTAATTTTTGTATTTTTAGTAGAGACAGGGTTTCACTATGTTGGCCAGACTGGTCTTGAACTCCTGACCTCGTGATCTGCCCACCTCAGCCTCCCAAAGTGCTGGCATTACAGGCGTGAGCCACCGCGCCTAGATTTTCAAACTAATGAAGATCAGTCAGCTAGAGGGAATTCAACTCAAATTAAGAGAATTCTGTAGTAAGGTTGGATATGTTTGTTTTTGAGGTAAAGATGTGAAATTGCTCATCTCTTAAGGAAATTATAAGAAGACTCCATTTTGTTTTGTTTTGTTTTGACTATCAGATTTCTTCTAACTAGCAATACTAGAATAGGTGAAAGTTAACCTAATTAACTTAATGAAAGAGTAAAAAGTTGTAATTATTTTAGAGATACGTGTCAAAGTACATTGCCAGTTAAAGCATGAGGTAAATTGTAGCCTGCAGTGAATTTCTATATTCATAGTTTTTCTTGGGTTTGTCAAATAGTGGCAGTCATATAGAATATTAATTATCCTTGCACAGCTCCCAAAGTGCTGGAATTACAGGCGTGTACTACCGCATCACCCAGGTTAGGTTTTTTAATACATGCTTTTGAATATAGTGCTATATTGTAGATACAGAGTATCGTTGAGGGCATTACAATTGCTTTTATTATTGCCACATTCCAGTAACTATTTTGTTATAAAAAATTTCAGACCCCTAGAAAAGGTAAAGAATAGTACAAGGAATATGCATATTTCCTTCACCTAAATTTCCCAATTATTTTGTTACATTTATTTTCTCTCTCTGCTGTTTTGCTGAACCATTTGTAAATAAGGTGCAGATAAGACACTTCAGACCTAAAAACATGCATCACTTGAGAATAAGGATATTTTCTTATGCAACCATAATACCATTATCAAATACCTAATAGGTTAACATGAATTCAGTAAGAATTAATCAGTGCATATTCAGATATCTTCAATTATTCCAAAACATTTTTTATAGATGTTTCTTTCTTGAACCAGGAACCACCACTCAAGGCTCACATATTGCATTTGGTTATGTCTCTCAGGTTTTGTAATTAATAATTTTAAACTTTCAAGAATACCACAAGGATCCCTTGTATATTTTTCCCAGATTCACCAATTAAACTACATTACTTCCTTTCCTCATCATATATTCCTCTGTGTGTAATATTATTTTATTCCTGAACTATTTTAGAGTTAGTTGTAGACGTCAAGCCCTTTTGCCCTTAAATAACTTAGTTTCCTAAATATAAGAATGTTCCCTTCGACAACTATGATGCAGTGTTTAAATTCAGCAAACTTTACATTTTATAATATTATTATCTAATATATGGTCCATATTTACATTTCATCAGTTATCTCAATAACTTTATTATTTTCTATCATCCAAGATTCCAATTAGTATTGCAAGTTACATTTAATTCCCATATTTCTTTAGTCTCAATCTAGAACTATTCTCTGAGCCTTTCTTTAACTTTCAAAGAAAGATTCATTTTATGAAGACTACAGGCTAGTTGTTTGCTAGAATGCCTTTTATTTTTATTTCCTACTATTTCTTCCTGATTAAATTCAGGGTATGTTTAATAAACACTGAACTAAACTGTGAGAAATGTGCAGTGTAATTTTACTGTAGGAGCACTTTTTGTTCTTCTCCTTTCTTTTCTTTTCATGTAATTTTACTGTAGAAGCACTTTTTGTTCTCTCCTCTCTCCTCTCCTCTTCTTCTCACGAAGTCTCTCTCTGTCACCCAGGTTGGAATGCAGCAGTGTGTGACCGTAGCTCACTGCAGCCTCAAACTCCTAGGCTCAGGGAGTCCTCTCGCCTCAGCCTCCCAAGTAGCTGGGACTACGGGCACTTGCCATAGCACCCAGCTAATGTTTTTATTTTATTTTTATGTTTTTATTTTTTGTAAGATGAGGTCTTACCATGTTGCCCAGACTGGTCTTGAACTCCTGGTCTCCAGAGATCCACTTTTGCCTCCCAAAATGCAGAGATGCTGAGATTACAGGTATGAGCCACCACCTTGGCCTGCCTTTTTTTTTTTTTTTAAGACAAGGTATCTCTCTGTTGCCCAGGCTGGAGTGCAGTGGCACAATCTTGGCTCACTGTAACCTCCACCTCCTAGGCCCAAGCAATCTTCCTGCCTCAGCTTCTCGAGTAGCTGGGACTACAGGTGTGCACCACCATGCTTGGCTAATTTTTAAATTTTTTTTTGTAGAGATGGCGTTTTACCATGTTGCCCAGGCTGATCTCAAACTCCTCGCCTCAAGTGATCTGCCCTCCTGGGCCTCCCAAAGTGTTGGGATTACAGGTGTAAGCCACCACACCCAGTGGCCCCACTTTTTGAATTTGTAAATCACATTGCTCTTTCAAGTTTAACTCAGGACTCTGTTATCATTTCTAAACTGTGGTGAATTTACCACGATGTCAATGAAACTTAAATCCTTAGGCCACCTCATTTTATGGGCTACTTCCAAGTGCTGTACGTGATTTTTTTATTTGCAATTTTGCATTCTTCTAAAAAAGGTTCCCAAAATCGTGTAAGCTTAAGGCCCCACAAAACCTAGATCTGCCGCATCCTCTGAAACCTATTTCTCTAATATATAAGCTGATGTTTTTAAATAACATGGCTCTGAATTAAATTTTGCTTTTTTGTCTAATTGAAGTAATTATAGTAATTAGAGATGTGAAAATTATTTTAGTTAGGTTCTTTTCATGGAAAGGAATATAGGCCCATCCTGGGAATTTCAGGGAAAGCTATGTTTATATAAGGCTATGCAGAACCATTTTCCAAACCGTCCAGGACTTAGAGATAGCTATTCTCTCTCTCTCTCAGAGGATTTGTGGTCTCTCACTCATGGTCTGTTTCTTGTCAGTTTCTTGCATTCTGCTCTCTTTACACCTAAACTTCTTCATAATCGTATCTTGTATATGCACATCAATGGTTCAACTTCATAATTAATTAAACCAGTTAACCCTTTAATTCCCCATTCTTTGATGAGGAATGTGATTGGCTCAGCTTATATGTTCAAGTGAGGCCATGTTACTGACTAGCCTAAAATGGATCATTCTTGGATGGGTGCCTATCCTTAATCCAATAGTTGTGCAGAGAGGGAGCAGAAAACAGAGTCATCTGATAAAAACTATGACTAGAAGGGTGGCACAATCTGTGCAGAGAGTAAACTTCTTAAATGGTGCAGGTCAGCAGGCAAGCCTACTAATTCTGTTTATTAAAATAGAATGTGTAGGAGGCTGAGGTGGAAGGATGGCTTGAGGCCAGGAGTTTGAGGCTGTAGTGCACTGTGATTGTGCCTGTGAATAGCCATTGTACTCCAGTGTGGGCACCATAGTGAGACCATTTCGTAAAAAACAAAACAATGTGGAAAGTTGTTGTTAATTTTGCTCTACTTTGGTTCTAGAAGGATACAGGAAATGAAAGGCAAACCAGAGTGAACACAGAGGTTAGGGTAGGCTCCCAGGGATGAATCTAGGGGAAAGCAGGATTCATTTGTTTATCTTTCTTTCCTTCCTGCCTGCCTGCCCTGACTATGTCTTGGTGTTAGTTGTTCTGGGTTGATTTTTCATAGAGGTTTAAGTGTGGCCTTTCAATACGTAGTTTTTTAAAAAACAAGCTTTTGTTATTTATCTTTGTGTTTACAAGTCTGTGTATTCCTTGTAGTTTTTGTCTGTTTTCTACTGCATGTATAATTGCAAAATCTGTGGTTTTATTTGGTATTTAGCTGAAATATTCTTTTACTTCTAACACTTTCCTGAGTTTTGTCATATTGTTTCCGTTTTACTAATTCTGAATTATGCTGTTCCTTCATATTGTTTTCTTTCTTTTAGTTCATTTTTGAATTTTAGGTTATAGCTTTTTTTCTGGAGTGATTTTATTGTCAACAGGAATGCTATAGGTCTTTCTCTTTTATCTTACATAATAGGCTTATTTGGAATTCAACTGCAGTTCTGTTGAATCTGCAGGTAACAGTCTTGATTTTTTAAGCTTCAGACTCCTTTATTATTTATACCATTTTAATTTAAATGTGCTTTAATATTTAAGCTTTTTTTTTTGAGACAGAGTCTTGCTCTGTCACCCAGGCTAAAGTGCAGTGACACGATCTCAGCTCACTGCATCCTCCACCTCCTGGGTTCAAGTGATTCTTCTGCCTCAGCCTCCCAAGTAGCTAGGACTACAGGCACGTGCCACCACGCCCGGCTAATTTTCGTATTTTTAGTAGAGACGGGGTATCACCATATTGGCCAGGCTGGTCTCGAACTCCTGATCCCGTGATCCGCCCGCCTTGGCCTCCCAAAGTGCTGTGATTACAGACATGAGCCACCGTGCCCGGCCAGTATTTAAGCTTTTCACATAAAATATAATTTTGATTATTTTTGTTTTTCTCAATAATGTATAGAGATTGAATCACTAATGAATATTCTCAAATTAAGAAATCCACCTTGTTTGCGTAAGTAAAAAAGATTCTCATTACCAAAAGCGTGTTCTATGAAGTACTCACAAGATAAAATAAAACAGATTTAGGCAATGTTCCTTTTATTGGTATTTTATCAGCATATATAATGTTCTGTAAAGTTCTAATTTGAAGAAACTTTTTTTTTTTAATTGGGCATGGTGGCTCATGCCAGTAGTCCCAACTGTTCAGGAGGTTGGGGTGGGAGGATCGCTTGAGCCCATGAGTTTGAGCCTACAGTGAGTTACGATGGTGCCTCTGCATTCTAGCCTGAACAACAGAGCAAGACTCTGTCTCTAAAAATAAATAAATAAATAAATAAATAATAAATAACAAAGAAACGTATTTCTTTTTCTTAAGCTAGGTTTTTCCAAATTTATTAGATAGCTGAATCTCTTTGTTTTTTCCATCATAACACAAAGAGCAAGTGTTCCCAAGGAATACAGTTTGGAGATTGCCACTACAGGCAGTGATTCTTACCCATCTCCATTCTGTTGTTGTTGGTTTGTTTTTTAATTTAAACGTCTTATTGCTCTACTGCTACATGTTACTTCATGTCAAGGGTTAATTCATTTGAATATTACTTAGTTTAATGGTAGTTGAACACTTTGCAGCATGCAGCATTGACATCATATTCTACCTTGAAGTCATGGAACTTTAGCCAAATTTTAATATGCATAATTTTTATTTAAGTATTATTTTTACATTTTGTTTTTCTGAGTGTATTTAAAACATCTCCTGAATTTAAGATTTGATTTCATAAAATTACATGTTCTATAGATGACCTGTATTTTATTTCAAAATGTCTCTTCTCTAGATTCTTCTGCACAGTCAGTATCCTCGGGAGTTCGTGCACCATCTCCTGCCCCATCGTCAGTACCGTTAGGGTCAGAAAAGCCCAGCAATGTGTCTCAGGACAGGAAAGTTCCAGTCCCTATTGGGACTGAACGTTCTGCACGTATCAGGCAAACTGGAACGTCAGCTCCATCTGTTATTGGGAGCAATTTGTCTACATCAGTAGGGCATAGTGGCATCTGGTCCTTTGAAGGGATTGGTGGCAATCAAGGTAGGATATTCTATCCTGCTCTCTAGAAATTAACTTTATGCATTTAACTATAATGTAAACAGTATTTAACTTTCTTTTTTTTTTTTTTTTTTTTTTTTTTGAGACGGAGTCTCGCTCTGTCGCTCAGGCTGGAGTGCAGTGGCGCGATCTCGGCTCACTGCAAGCTCCGCCTCCCGGGTTCACGCCATTCTCCTGCCTCAGCCTCCCGAGTAGCTGGGACTACAGGCGCCCACAACCGCGCCCGGCTAATTTAGTATTTAACTTTCATAGTCATTTTTTTTTTCTTTTTTTGAGATGGAGTTTCACTCTTGTTGCTCAGACTGGCGTGCAATGGGGCGATCTTGGCTCACTGCAACTTCCGCCTCCCCGGTTCAAGTGATTCTCCTGCCTCAGCCTCCCAAGTAGCTGGGATTATATGCATGCACCACCATGCCCGGCTGATTTTTTTTTTTTTTTTTTTTTTTGAGACGGAGTCTCACTCTGTAGCCCAGACTGGAGTGCAGCGGCGTGATCTCGGCTCACTGCAAGCTCCACCTCCTGGGTTCACACAATTCTGCCTCAGCCTCCCGAGTATCTGGGACTATAGGCACCCACCACCACGCCCGCCTAAGTTTTTTGTATTTTTAGTAAAGATGGGGTTTCACCATGTTAGCCAGGATGGTCATGATCTCCTGACGTCATGATCCTCTCGCCTCGGCCTCCCAAAGTGCTGGGATTACAGGCGTGAGCCACTGCACCTGGCCTGTATTTTTAGTAGAGACAGGGTTTCACCATGTTGGTCAGGCTAGTATCAAACTCCTGACTTCAAGTGACTCACCCACCTCAGCCTCCCAAAGTGCTGGCATTACAGGCATGAACCACCACGCCCAGCATCATAGTCATTTCTAAAAGATCTGTATTCCTATTTTTTTTGTTGTTGTGAATATTTAATCACTTAAGAGCTCTGTCCACCATGTGACCTTTCTCATTACATTTATTTATTACTGCTTTGTGAAAATATCTAATGCAAGCATGTTCTTTTCTTCCTTTCATCATATTAGGGACATATTAATATTTCCTTTCAGTCCCTTTAGGTTGTACTTAGGTTTTTTTCTTTTGTTTTGTAACACCAAGTTTTTAGATTATTTCATTAAGCTATTATGTCACTACGTACAAATCATAGAAATATTGCTGTAAATATATAAAAGTAGGTTATTATATTGAAATAATTTACGGTTCAATGTGGAAAATATTAGAAAAACAAAATATTTTATTTTGATTTTAAATATTACCTATTTTTGTTTTGCCTCTTTGTTTGCCCTCAGACAAAGTAGACTGGTGTAACCCTGGGATGGGAAATCCTATGATCCACAGACCGATGTCTGACCCAGGAGTATTTTCACAACATCAGGCAATGGAGCGAGAGAGTACAGGAATTGTAACTCCTTCTGGTACATTCCATCAGCATGTTCCTGCAGGCTACATGGACTTTCCTAAAGTTGGGGTAAAGTCCTGATTTTGTCCTAGTTATTTAAGGGAGGATTTTCTGAGAAAATATTTTGAATATAGTAGGCATATGTATAATCTAATGTTAAATTATATAATGGGTAATAATTTTTAGATTTCTTAGATAAGTTACACATTGCCAGGATGAGGTGAAGTTTAAAATATCAATTTTAAGGCTATTGATTATATTGGGAAGAATGAACAATGACTTGGATGTTAATGTGTGTGTTTTCCTTTTTTAAGGGTATGCCTTTTTCTGTGTATGGGAATGCAATGATTCCTCCAGTAGCACCTATCCCTGATGGTGCTGGAGGACCCATATTTAATGGCCCTCATGCTGCAGACCCTTCTTGGAACTCACTGATAAAGATGGTTTCCAGCTCCACGGAAAATAATGGCCCTCAAACGGTAAGGCTGATCATTGAGTGAACAAACATTTATTTTGTGCTTAAGAAATGCAAAGACAAATAGGATTCAGGTAACTCATAATAGCAAGAAAGTCTGATGAATATGGGCAGTTGAGGAAATTAAAGGAAATTTAATATAGCTGCAGTACAGCAGAGGGCTGTGGGAAATGGTACCAAAGGCAGGTCTGGGGCTAATATTATGAAAGGTATTGTATATTCTACTGGGTAGCAGGTAATAAATGAAAGATTTTAAGTTGCAAAGTGACTATCATATGATTTTATATGTTAAAGTTTACTAGTTATGTGAAAAGAACCATCTAGAGGGTATTTATTAAAGGTGCTATAAATAACTCTGAGAATTCACATAAATGGTTGTATATTTTAGCTTAGTGCATGTTTAATATCTTTGATTTATTTTTTTTCCACAACCGTGAATCTGTAAATGCTCAGGTAATGATTTTTTTTTAAAGGTTGTAAATCAGATTCTGTTTGAGGGATAAGAGGTAGGAAAATAATAGAAAAAAGGTTTTATCATTTTTTTCCCATTAGTTCCTAGTATATTGCAAATTGAAGAGTACCTCCTTAGTTTTTAAAAGTTTTATTTTAATAAAATATATGCTAGATATATATTTTGTAAAATGCATGCTCTATATTCATAGGTGTGGACTGGACCCTGGGCACCTCACATGAACAGTGTGCATATGAACCAGCTTGGCTGATGAGGATCAGCTTGTTAGCCTGCAGATTCCTTTTCATTTGGAGGAAATCACAAGTGGCCGAAAACAAAAATTATGCTCCCAAATCATTCTACTGATGTGCTTGACTGAAGTGTGTAGGCTTTTTGCAGAAGATCTTACTAACTGACCTATTTTCTGTGAACATTTGTGACTGCCCATTCCCCATCATCATCCGTTTTACCTTAGTTAGCATTTTTCTTATCATTTTTCTTTTTTTCTTTCCCTCTTCCCCTTCGGACATAACTTTCTGTTGAAGCTGTTCTTTGGCTGGTTGGTTTTAGTACTGTAAACTGCTTCTGAGCAAACACGGAAATTTAGCAAAATTATGTAAACTTGATCCTGAAGTTTTAGAATGGCAAATAAATGTACAATTGTTTACATAACAGAAAAGGCTAAGCAGAAAGTAAATTTCAATATGTCAGTATAGAGGCTCTACTTTATGTAGACTTAAATTAATGTGAGATATGTACCTTCATATTCAGAAATCTGGATGTTTCCTTCATACATTAAACTATTAATAAGCATAACTTTTCTACTTGTGTAATTTAAGTATAAAGTAAAATAATGGGCATTATCATTGGATGTTTCCCCACATTGGCTTTTAAAATACCCATCTTGCTTTCTTTTTGGTTTATTTGTAGCAAGGCACATATAGAAGAAGAAATTTCTGGCTTTTCCATGTTGTTTTATTACCTTTTCTCACTTTTAAAACTAATACACACTTATCTCGTCATTCTTTTTTCTCTCCTTACCTTTACCACTAATACCAGTAAAATTATCTTGCTGATAGTGAAAAAGTTCTGTCAAGATTTTCACTGTAATGGCTGCTACCGAGATGGACCATCTTCATCATCACCAGTGGTTTCTTCTAATTATAAAATGTTTAAACTTTCTGAGAATTTAAAAAGCCACCACTGTTCCCAGTCAGCATATACAAGCTCTTAATATTCTGTTTATTAAACAATTCAATGTACTATTTTATATTGGATGATATTGATTCTTAACATTGGCTTTTCAGTCATCAACAGTCAACATAAAAATTTCAATTTGCAGTAATTTAGTGGAAAATATCTTATTTCTTTTTTCAATTTTAAAGGCTTCCTGCTTTTTTACACTTGTATATTATAAGTGAAAAGGATCAACAGTTAATTTGAGCCAAGTAATAAAAGAAATTTTGCATTTGTCACAAAGACAATTTATGGTAGATACATAAATACACAGATTACAATATAAAGTCTCCATTTAACCTGTTTATATAAGATACAGGGCCACACTAAACTACTCAGTGGGATTTATATATTCCATCCACTTGAAACAATAAACAGTAATGTATCCAAGAAGATTATGTGTCCTACCCTGTCTCATGGAAAAATTAATTATATGGTTGAAATGTAAAAGAAAGTAAGCATAAAAATCAAGTAATGTATATATCAGTTTGTCTTTTTTTTTTAATTAGATATAAAATTTCACACTGGTAAAGCATAAACACTAACTAAAATTCATATAAATCACCCAGAGTTGATGATATTAATATGGTTCCTTGGTTGTCAAGTAAATCAAATGATTTCTTTAGTCTGAGTAAAGAGTAAAGCCTGAGTAAAGAGTAGAAAGATGACTTCTCAAACATATCCAGAAATTTGTAAACAGTACATTCATATCTTTTAGTTTAAGAAGTGGTCTTAAAATATATAAATTTGTTTTTCCACCTATGTTTAATATGCCCAAATTTAAAGGGAGAGCTAAAAGACAGCCTACAAATAAATATAGCTATGAAATAAAATTATAGCACTTTACTAAAAAAGGGATGTAATAATGTTATTTACCAAAGTATTTTATATATGACTTGCCACTATTCTATACATAAATTTTTTTTTCTTAATTCTTCCCTGTGTTAACTAGGGTTATTTTCTATTTGAGATAATCCTGTTGGAGAACAGATGCTATCCAATATTTATTACTATACGTGAGTTGTGTTGTTTCACAATACTGAATTTCTTAGTTGAGATATCTTATTTAAAAAGAAGGGGGGAAATCCCCTGTGTTTTCTTGACTTCAAAACTGTGGGGCCAGGGCATATAGATTGAAATGCTCCATATTTACTTTTGGGGATCAGGCTTGTTTAGTACAATACCATGGTTTTAGAAGTCTGTACTAGGAACATTTTTCAAATACATTTTTTATATTTCAGATGTAATGCAGTGCACTTTTATTTGAACAATAAAAAAACATAATTTTTTGAGACCATGAAGGTCTTTTTTTTTTTAATTTTGAAAATATGTGGTATGTGTATATGCAGACTACATCATTCTTTTAAGAAGTGATTTAACTCGTGGACATTACACTTGGGTTAGTTCACACCTTAAATCCCCAAGTAGTTAATATCTCAGTTACTGTATAATCAGTTTATACCATCCATTCCCAACAAAATCCCACATTTCATGCCTTTTCAACATACATTTCAACATAATCAACATATTTACAAACACTGACTTCAGTGTTTATAAAAAAGAAATTTCCCCTCCTATTACCCATTACTGAAAAGTCGAGTCATTTTTATTGGTACACAAAAATTAATTTTTTTGTAAATGACTATACATATAGTCATTTTTCTTCTTTGGAAAAGGTAAATAGCTTATTAACTAATCCTGTCTTTTTCTTCACAAAAATAATAGTCCATCTGTGTTTTGAATCAAATAACCTAAATACACATTTTGTAAAAATTTTGTACCCTATATTATTTTTAAAACAGTACAGTGTTAGACTAAACAGGAAAACTCAAAGTTATAAAAATCTCTTCAGATCCTCTAATTTATTAAATCTATTTTCATGTTGATGTTTTTCATAACACTTATTCCCACAGCTCTGGCATTACAGAACATTTAAAATGTACCAAAACATTGTTTTAATAACAGATTTTAAAATCAGGATTATTTCAAAAGGATTACAATAGCAAAGGAAAACCAAGTCACTGCTTTTAATCACTATGAACAGATTCAGTATCCCTTTCTCAATATATTTTACTTAAGTAAATGAATCTATGCAGGTATCTTACACTTTTAATGTTTGCTGTCCTTGACACTAAATTCCGAATGTTCCTTAATGTCTTTGGAAATACATATCCTATTGATAAAGGCTTGCTTAAGTCACAGCATTTGATTAACTCAGGTGACTGGAATTTAAGATGGGAGCATCATCAGTGCTTTAATAAGTCTTAGTGTGTTGCACACCTTGATTGCAAAAATACGATCACTTGAATTTTGGATTAAGTGTAAAGGAAAATGTGCCACTGTGGCTTTGACGGAATACCTTTATAACGTAACAAAGTATAAACCTAATATCTGTGGTGTAGGAGGTTGCATATTGTACTTCTGCTTTTAAATGAATTCACACTTTTGAAAAACAAAAGCCAACTTTGCATTTTCAATGCTTGAAAACCAATCATAAGAAAGATGGCAAGCAGATGTCTTTCAATAAAGAGAAAAAAGCCAATTCTAGATTAGGTAGCCTTGGTTTTGAGAAGTAATGCCTTAAGTAAGAAAGAAAAACTGAAATCTTAATATGATTCTAAGGGATCACTAACAAATAGTTTATTTCTTAAAGGTGTTTTGTTGTTGTTTTATATATACCCTAGTAAGCTATAGTCATTTAGTTTGACAAACATTTCAGAAGGCATATTTGGGAAATGAGAAGCCTAAATGATTACATGATAATGATACTCCATAATCAAATTAGCACTTAATTCAGGCCACTACAACAAAAATACTATTGACTGAGGAGATTAACAGAATGTATTTCTCACAGTTCTGAAAGCTAAGATGTCTAACATCAACATGCCCGTCTTTATGTTTTCTGTTGAGGGCCTTCTCTCTGGTTTGCAGATGGCTGTCTCCTTTTCAATTTCTTCATGTAGGGCAGAAAAAGGTCATCTTGCTTTTGTCTTTTCCTTTTTTTTGTTGCTTTTGTTTTTGTTTTTGTTTTTTTTAAGAGACAGGATCTTGCTCTGTCACCCAGGCTGGAGTGCAGTGGCGTGATCATAGCTCACTGCAACCTCAAACTCCTAGGTTCATGTGATCCTCCCCACGCAGCCTCCCAAAGCACAGGGATTTACAGGCGTAAACCACCATGCCCAGCCTTGTTTCTTCTTATGAGGGCACTTACCCAATTCGAGAGCTCTACCTTTAAGACCAATTACCTCCCAAAGGCCCTACCTCCAAATATCATCACCTTTGGGTTTCAGAAAAGAATCTGGGGAGGACAAAAACATTCAGTCCATAGCAAGCTCCATTCCTGTGTTTGGCACCATGATAGTTAAGAATTACAGAGACTGCAGAAAGAAAATGTAATACATAGTCTCTTCTTAAGGAATTTAAAGTTGAGAAATTAACTGACATAACACTGATATCAAAGACTGGAATAAGCTAATTATAAATGTTGAACTTTTAAAAATGTTTTAATACATTGAACAAGTTCATTTGCAAAGAGGATTGACAAACGATTTCAGTTGGTTCACTCAATAGTTGTAGATCATTTTATACTGTACTCTGAAACAAAAGATACAAGATAATCACAATGTTGTATAAACAGTGCCTATACATTAGTAGTAACACTTTCTTTTGCATTGGGCTTTAAAATTGACAAATACTTCCCCCAACATCCTCTACCAAGTAGATAGCAAGTTCTGGTCATCCCTATTATATGGATTAAGAAATGTGTTTATACAAATATATGAAATTAGCAGAAACTAAATATTCACAAATTTTATTTAGATCACAATATTCAAACTTAAGGAAATACTTTAAAATAAGAATGTAATATATGAACACAATACATAGCAAAAAATGTGTTCCCACACTAAAGTCTCATTTCTGACCCCTGATACAACTCCACAAAATTAAATCTTAGGAAATGAACAGCTTACAGCTTTTTTTTTTTTTTTTTTTTTTTTTTTTTAAGAGATGGGAGTCTTGCTTAAGACTTTAAGAATTTAAAAATTCATGTATAGATATATCAGTCAGTTTGGAAAGCACATGAATTCCAGAATCCTGAGAAAGTTATCGTAGGGTACCCTTGGTTAGGTGCACAGTGAAGGGCAAACGATAGCTGCCGTTTGACATTACCCAACATTTGTTGGAGGCTTCTTTTCCTAAATAAATAAATAAAATCAAGGTTTACTCCTCACAACATATTTTGGTATGTAGTCTAGGGGTGACCCTTCGGTGGGGAAACTCCTCCACGACATTCCATTTTGTTGTTTCCAAGAACACAAAAGTAAAAACTATATAGTTCATGTAGATTCAACGTATTCCTTTTAACCAGAAGACAGCCAATGCTGCTGTTCGGGCTCTCTAAAGCTTATATAGGATACAAGTAAACTCCAGTGAGGAATTCACCGTACTGCCAGTGAACTGCCAGTGACAGTTTCCCTTAAATGAAGAGACGACACTTTTATCTTACTGTAAGATTTTGCTGCTATTTACCATGGAAGACAAAACATCGAAGAAATTCAGTTTGCAGGTGGTGTTCAAAATACTAACTGGAACAGATGGGTCAATTAAATCTACAAGAGACTGAACTACCCCTCGTGCTTTAAGTATGCTTATTAACACTCAGGGTCAGCAAGAAACATGCGTCTCTCTACAAGCCGGCACTTTAGCAACGTGTGACTCGCGTATTATAACCTATCGTAATCGCTAGCGGAAGCAATCAGGTGCACGTAAAAAGGTTGGGGATCAGCTTCTGGTCACAAAAAAAAAACACCGAGCAAAGATAATTCCCCTACAAATGACGATTAGCGTTAGTGAAAAAGAATGGTAAGTTACACGGTGAAGATGAACTTTGCAAGGCGAGCGCTCCCTAGAGAACACCCAGCCCCGCGGAGGGCAGCAGGCTCCACCCATGTCTGCAGTTTTGGTCCGGCCTCGGAGTAACCACCCTAGCAGAGGGAAGTTTCGCGTGTGCGCAGTAGGCCTGCCCAGTGCCGCGTGGGAAAGGCGGGACCTTCCTATCTCTTGCGTCATATCAACTGCGACGCAAGACGTCACCGGCTTGACTGGGAAGGTCAATCGCGGCTGCAGGCGGATACGCCCGCGCTTTATGCCCGCTGTTGCAGAAGCGTGCGCGTTAACAGCTTTGGCTGGCTGGTGTATGTCGGCAGGATTGTGAAGCCCGGGTTCCGGGCTCTGCCGTGGTGCAGAAATGCTGTGCCGACTCGGCGGTCGGTGGCTGCGGCCGCTCCCTGCCCTGCAGCTGCGGGCTAGGGACCCGGCGCTTGCGCCGGTTCCTACGAGCGGCGCCAAACGCCCCACTCTCTCAGTGTGGGCAGTGGCACCAGTCTGTGCAGTCCATGCGAACGGCTGGTACGAGGCCCTGGCCGCGTCTTCGCCGGTGCGGGTTGCGGAAGAAGTACTGCTCGGCGTGCAGGCCACCACGGGCCTGCCCTGGTGGGGCAGCATTCTGCTCTCCACCGTGGCCCTGCGGGGTGCTGTCACGCTGCCTTTGGCCGCCTACCAGCACTACATCCTGGCCAAGGTGAGGGGCGCCGAGCCGTGCGCGTACCCTGCGCTGCAACACCTGCGGCGTAGGAAGGCCGACATTCACTCAGGGTTTTCGATCCCACGATGTTGCCTGCTGCAGTGCTTAATGCTTAATCATCGTGACCATTTCATTGTGACCATTTTAGCGTTAAAAATAATTTAACTAGCATTAGGTGTGTTAAATATTTTGTGATACATGTACCTGTCATTTCGTTTGTCCTACTGGATTTGTACTCCAAGCACAAGTGGTTACTATACTTGCTCTCGGGAAACGGAGTCAAAGAAATCAGTCGCAGAAGAAATTGTGTTGGCGAAACCTATAAAATTCATGTCTTAAAAGTTTTAACAGCCAGTATGTCTGCAGCGTCTTTCGTCCCAAAGTATTCCAGCTGATCTTTTTTATTAGGAAGAAACTACTGGACTAACAGTTTGCGAACTTGATTCCTGTCCAGGCCCGACTAAGACTGTGTCTGGTCGGTCGCAGTCACTTGAACTTTTACTGCTGAATCCTTTTTTCTGAGGAATAAGGATAGCAGTACCTTCCTTGCCTACTTCACAACATTATCAGAGCAGGTCAGATAATACGGGTTCAAGTGCTTGATTATTCAAATGGGATATTTCAAAAATAGTGGCTTTCATGTTTTCAAGTTGTGAGCATGGGGGAAAAAAACCGGAAACAAAACAGGAACGGAATCAGCAGCAACATTAAGGCAGTGAGCCATTTTACAGGAAGAATGAACACAGGGCAGGAATAAATGCTATTTTTGTTTTTGATTTGTGGCTATCGCAGTGGAAGGTTCTTAACAGACAGCTGTTTTCTCCGCTTACATTACTAGGAAATCTAAAGATGGAACAGTAAAGCTCAGGGTGCAGTTCTCATCTAATACTTATAACCCTGTGAAGTAGGTGCTGTTATATATTTTATGTGAGGGAACCTGATTTTAGAGGTTAAGTTACTTACCCAGGATCACATGGATAAGTATACATTGTGAATTTGGTTGTGACTGAGGACATTTTAAGCAAATTAACATCTTGTGCTTAGACTTAAGGTTTCTTGACATGATCAGTAAACTACATTTTTAAATGACTCGAGGGAATAATGTGAAAAATTCTGAGTTATTGTGAATAAAGATCTTTTATATGCTCATAACAAAACCTATTTTTTAGCTAGGTGGAAAATTTGCAGCCAGAAATAAAAGCTATTGCCAGGCATCTTAACCAAGAAGTTGTAGTTCGTGCAAATCAGTTGGGGTGGTCCGAAAGAGTTGCCAGGTAAGCAAATTATATCCATGTAAGAGCGCGCGCACACACACACACACACATAATTAGTGATGTTAATTATAAGTTTGAGTATTCTGTAGTTTTGGCAGTATTTCTTTTACATATATATATATATATATATATTTTTTTTTTTTTTTTTTTTTTTTTTTTGAGACAGAGTTTCGCTCTTGTTACCCAGGCTGGAGTGCAATGGTGCGATCTTGGCTCATCACAACCTCTGCCTCCCGGGTTCAAGCGATTCTCCTCCCTCAGCCTCCTGAGTAGCTGGGATTAACAGGCATGCACCACCACACCCGACTAATTTTGTATTTTCAGCAGAGACGGGGTTTCTGCATGTTGGTCAGGCTGGTCTCGAACTCCTGACCTCAGGTAATCCACCCCCTTCAGCCTCCCAAAGTGCTGGGATTACAGGTGTGAGCCACCGCACCTGGCCTACTCTTTTATATTTTCATAAGTTATTAATATGGCATGATAGTTTCATATGCTGGACTGAAAGCAAAGAAATAAATGGAGAAAGATAAGAGCATGTTCCTATTCTTTAGGGATTCCAGCCTATTGAAAAAGACCTGTAATCAAATAATAATGTCAGTGAACTAACTACTCTATAAAGATTATGTACAAGGAGCTAGATCATCAAGGAAAGTCAGGGCAGGCTTCGCAGGATGAAGGTACTTTGCCATTTTTTTGTGATATTTGTCAACAAATGACGCAGGTTGTTTACAATCTTGACCGTTTGGAAAAGATACAGCAGGTAATAGCCCACAGGAAAGAGGAGGTAGAAAACGTAAGTGCCACAGTAGAAACACTTCGATAGCTAAGGTACTGTCCATCCTTTGTGGTTATTCTGTGCATTTGTCTGCCTGGGTTCTTGGAAAGTCCCAATCTAAGGGTGCTTGGTTGTGCCCAAGGATGTCTGCATTCATTTACTGGGAACTTACAAGCGTTCCTGCTTCAATCAACTCCTTAATCAGTTTCCCAAACTCTGATCCTTATTAGACTATGACAAATTATTCTCCTTTTTAAGCAATGAAAAAGGGCTTTTTGGTATCAATCTGTGTTATGTATATATTATTAACCATATATTTTTATATAGGTGTAAATTTCCCAACTATTTTTAATATGAGATTGTGTCCTTTATTTAGTGTTAAAAAGATCTGACATTTTAAAA